>NC_140624.1:41954059-42134059 GCF_057382275.1 Copadichromis virginalis | reverse complement strand
GAGGATATGGAGGCCATGAAAGCTTCTCCCCGTTTATCCAGGAACAAGGGACAATTTAAGCTTAGCTGAGCTTTGTTACACCAAGACTGCTGTTCAACTGCCACACTCAGTGGCAACTAATTCTGGGTGAGGGGACACTGGAAGTAAGACTCCTTGTAACAAAACACTTGGAAGATTACAAACATGTCATTAACTACTTTCACAATATTGCAAACGATAGCAACGACATCTACAACTCGTACACAGTTATCCCCTCCTGTTCTGAATGGTCTATTTGAGTCACAAGTGGGCCATTATGATGCAGATGCATTATCCTATGTACTTTTTTCAGTTGTGATGTGTTTGCATCAGTTTTTTCTGAAAGCCTTTTCACAATTTACTATAAAGGCAAGTGAGTCTTTCACAAGAGATGTTTAATCTGACCAATTCAAGTCATTTTCATAAGGAAATGTTGAGATATTACCTTAAGGCCCAGGGAGTCTATATTCTTCTCCCAGGTATGTTAGCTGGTGTACATTGTATGTAAATGTAATGCCTACCACAGACCCTACATCCAACATAAAATATATGTTGTATGTGTTGTACAATGTATGCATCAATTTCTGCAGCTTTCTTCAACTCAACTGGCGTGTAAGGTCCCAGTCCTTTCAATTTTACTAAAAGTTACCTTACGGTCAGATTGGACGGCTAGTTGCAAGTACTTTGCCCTTCATCCATGTGTTTATGAGTTTTCTTATGACTCCAAGACAACATAAATGCATATAATCTAAGGGAAACATTGTAACCCTTTTCACTATACCACCCAAAGGAGACGATATTTGATTCAAGTGGTGGTCTTCATCAGTCATTAAGTGACAATTAGCATCGGTTCTTAACTTTGCATTAACTTTTCATCCTTCCACTCACCACCTTGAACACATTTATTACAACCAGAATAACCATTATGAGCCTTTGTGTTTTTAATGAAAGCTTTTGCAGGTGCATCACACACAAATGGACATACTTTGAGTGTCAGCCATTGCAAATAAGTGTCATTCTTCAAAATGTGAATAAATGGGCCTTAAAACTGATCAAAACTTTTTGGCTTTCTAAGACAATGCTGAAGTCTACCGCTTTTGAAAAGGGGGAGTCCATCTATATTAAACTGCAGTGTTATTTAATTAAGCAGTCAAGAATAAAGATAGCCATGACACCAAACCTATCGCCAAGCCAAAATGATGGTAATCCCCACCATCCACTATCATAGTTCTTATTGGACCTTGCGTCCTGAGAAATGCGCTGGCACCATTATATATGCTTTATATGGTATATTATATAGAGTGCAGTTATGCACCTAAAGAGGCTGAAAATGTAGAAGCCAAGTGTCATAAACTTGTTATTTAAAAGGTCAGTATCAGTATTATCTGAATCAACAGCTGATGCAGAGCAGCCAGAGCTCTCAAAACTAGTCGTGAGCTTTGTGTAGTGATAAAGAGTTTACACTCACTTCTGAACTCAGCACATAGCCCCTTTCATCTGCGTTACAATAGTCTGAAATACCAGACACCACTATCACTCTTGGGTGCTTAACTTATCCACTGATACAGCTACGTCTACTTGTAAGTTTTGTGTGCTAACCATCTCTTTAACTGCTGGAGTATCTCTGTGGGGTTCGAGCGTCAGGAGCAGCGCTCGTCACAGTTCTCTCCCTCATGCACAAGATCACACAAAGAGTTCTGCCTGGTGTCTAATGCTTTTTGCCGTTGTAGTAGAATTGTCTCTGATTGTTCCAGCGAGTTTTGTGCTAGACAGACCCATCAAGTGTTAGTTCTCTCCACAAGAATGTCAGAGGAGAATGGCCAGACTGATTCCAGCTGATAGGAACGCAAGACTGAAAATAACCACTCATTACAAACGAGGTATGTGCAAGAGCATCTCTGAAGGCACAACACATTGATCTCCCCCAGTGTAACTTTTGTTACATAAGAACAGGTCACTGAGGCTACAACTCACAAGGGTTTACCAAAACTGGAAAAGTGTAATCTTGTTTGATTAGTTTCAAGGATGATTCGTCCTGCTCTCCATCAGCAGGTGAGTGGTGATTAAAATAATCCTATTCATGCCAAGGGGAAATTGAGAGACAATGCTTAGACTGTTAAATAATTGAAAGTATGATCTCTCATATTAATTATAACAGTTATTAATGTTCTGGTTACTTATAGGATATTATAGCCATTTCTGAAACACATTTGTAGTGTTCCTAATATTTTGCCTCACCTGGAAGGCATGGAGAAATCCTTTTCACCAAGAACCAAGTGCCTTAAAACATTATTCATAAGATATGCCCTTTTAGTAACAAAGCCCTTGATGGTTTCATTTTTAGTTACTTTCTCTGCAGCCCAAAAAAAAAAATTCAATTTCTTTTACAATAAACTGTAATAGAGACAATTGGAGAGAAGGAAAACCAAACAAACAAAACAAAAAAAAAAAACAAAAAAAAAAAACAAAACAAAAAAAAAAAAACCACAAACACACATAATACAGTGTTTAATTAGTAAAACAGCTTATCAGAACACACATTTGGGCAGTAATTGTACATTACAGGCTTAACAGTAGGCTTCTTCAGTCTACATCATTAGTATGGGAATGGGTGTCAAATAAGGGCACAAGTGGTCATTCCCACCCCCCCCCCAACGTGGGTCATCGAAGGTTGCATTAAATTCATGGCACAGTTCCACACATTACATCAGCACTTCATCCATGAGACGTTCACTCTGCCAAACAAGATTGATTCCCTGTGCAGAGGGTTAGGTACAAAGAATATCAGAGTGAACTCCATCACCTCATTGGTAAACAGCAAACGTTTTCTTGTCTCGAGCTGTTGTACAGACCACATTTAACCAAACATCATATGAGAGCCCATAGTGTTTATCACAAGGTTTCTCTCACCGTGTACACATAATGTAAGGCTGCAGGCAGTGTAGCATCAGAGTTTATAAGGAAATGAAAGACGAAGAAAGCAAAGCTGCATTGGTAAAGTTCTGATTAGATTTACGCCCAAGGGGGCCGCCGTTAGATATTGTTATATTGATGTAGGGTGCAGCTAATAAACAATGGGTCAATTTTAAGTAAAGAGATTCTTAAGATGGGTTTGTGGTAGTGTAGAAAGTCTTTTACGTTCAGAAAAGGTATCACTGAAAGGGCTTGTTTTCACCCCAACTTTAAACCATCACACAATCTATGTTTGTATCTGCTGCAAACAAAAGCAAGAAGAGAAAACAGCCTTGGTCGAGTTCTGGTAATACTGAAAATGCTCCCGAAACAATTAGAAGTTCAACAACAGCAATTTGATAATCATTCACCTCGTATAATGTCTTAATAAAAATAAAATTTAGCAAAAAAAAAAAAAAAAAAAAGTTAATGTAAGAATCTTTGGATTGTTGAGTGTTAGCCACAAAAAAGGAAATTTAGTTTCAAGTAATACATGAATAAATACAGGATATAATCGTCAGCACTAGTTACCTCCACCACAGACATAACGCTTTTGTTGTAGTTTCTTATATTAGCAGGATTACACAAAAAGAAAAAACATGAAGTCAGATTTTTCTGAGACTTTGAGAAGTAGAAAACGAGCAAAGGAAGAATTTATTACATTTTGTTGGACATCAGGATTGAGCGGTGGAGCTTCCCCTTTAAAACAGCCAATTGAAAATTAGCTTAGTCACCTGTTAGTCATTTGTTAAACTAAGCTGAGCTGTCTACACTGGCAGTCTATCACATGTTGTTTCACAGCTGTATTATATTTATTGTGCTAATAAATATACTTTGTACAGCATACGATGTGTACATGAAGTTATATTTTTGTAAAGCTGCATGTTAAGGCTATGGTGCAGCTACAGCACAGACTTAACACAGGACTTCAAATCAAACTTTAGGATTCCATGTAAAGAACACCATCTTTTTGTCATTTCATCTTTTACATAGCCGTATTTTCCGCACTATAAGGCGCACCTAAAATCCTTTAATTTTCTCAAAAACCGACAGTGCGCCTTATAATCCGATGCGCCGTATGTATGAATTCTGGTTGTGCTTACTGACCTCGAACCAATTTTATGTGGAACACGGCGCTCAAAAATCTTTCCAAAAATGTTTTAGTACGACTTTAGTAAGCTATGAAGCCACACCGCTTGATGGTAGTATTACGGCTACCGTAGTCAGGAGCCAAAACTCTGTTCGCTTCAGGTCCCAAAATCAAACGAACACTGCGGCATCATTGAGAGTTAAAAACTGTCTAAATTCTTTCATCTTTAAAAAAAAAAAAAAAAAAAAAAAAAAAAATTATCAGCGTTGCTACTTTACCAGGTATAACGATTAATTTTAGCATCCAGGCATCCATGAAAACAGAATTTATTAAATTTAACTGAGTTAGAAGTTAGCAGGAAGTTAGCTCGCTAGTTTCCACCTAAACATGATGTAGGCTACCATGTTCTGACTGAGAGATTTCTGAAAAAACTAAAACGTACAGCTCTGCCATCACTTCCAACATAAATGAAGACAGAAAACTAAAAAGCAGTGACGTTTGTAGGGTTACTGAATCGGCCTACTTGGTATAATGATTTGCTACATGATTGCTAGCGACACAGCTATGTTAGCATAACATAAACACAGTGAAGCTGGAGGATGAACGCTAACTTTTTTCCCCACTCGAGTAACATGTAAGGTTAACGTGAGGGTTCCCGATGGTTAGCGACAAATGAAATCGCATGGCAGGATGCTGTAAATGGACCAAACTTCAGTCAGGAGAACAACTGAGATAATCCATCCACAATACGAGGTTAGTCTGCAACAACATGGGAATAGAGCAGCTGCAAGTGAAGTCGGTATGCCTTATGTATGAAAACAGACCCATTCATCGACAGTGTGCCTTATAATCCAGTGCGCCTTATGGTCTGAAAAATACAGTACTCCTTTACTATTAAATAACATGAATTTGAGCATGGTGGTTTTTGAAAAATGTTTTATTGGAGTATTAGTCTTGGCGAAGATCCTTCCTCTGAGTCATCTTTTTGTTACTATGTAGATTAAATTAGCAGTGTATTAATTTAATTGTGTCATACAAGTACGCATGTTAATCAAAGCTATGTACTTAACCGATTGTGCATTGAATTGCATTTTTGGAATGACTGAACAACTCTTAATAGAGAAGGCCAACATAATTGGCACATATATAAAATATGTATATATTCTTTAAATATATATTTTGACTACATTGAAAAAAATCTGTATGCACAGATAACTTGTTTTTAATTAAAAAAATAATAATTTACCCTAGCTCTAAGAACAAAACAAAAACACAAACAAGCAAAACAAAAACAACCTACACTTGGTCAAGCACATATTTCAGTGGATAAACTATGTAGAGACAAGTTGAGCTACAGATTTCATCAGTCTCCATCAGACTCAAAGCAGATTTATTTATTTTTTTTGGGGGGGGGGCTCTCACCAGAAAAGGGGGAAAACTAGTTTTTTGAAGTGGATTGCAACCACTGAAAATATTTTAAGCTCCAATCCAACATGGCCAGAACAAAGTTTCAAACTCAAAGGCTGGACATGTTGGCATTTCACTGTCTAACAGTCCAGATAACTGCTACTTAAAATACCTTTTGATATAATTCAGCTTGTTTAAAAAAAAAAAAAAAAAAAAAAAAAAAAAAAAAAAAAACACAAGTCAAACAATGCAGGTATGTTAAACAGTGACTGCATGAAGGGTGACTAAAGAGGTTAGAAGTTTGTGCTTCGCTTATTCTGCAGTGTTTGAGAAATTGCTTGTCAACCCTATGTTGCTAGCTCATTTTTTTCCCTGTATCGATAACGAGAGGCGTTGGCAGAAATGAAAGACAGACACACACACACACACACACACACACGACAAAATGACAAGTTTTGCAGGTAGAGTCTGGTCTTTCACACTGGAGGGTAAAATGTAGCAAAGACAGAATGCTTCCATTGTGCTAACCTGTTTAAGCAACTTTTATTACTCCACCATTCACAAAAATAGACTACTTGGAATTTACTTGCTGGTTTGACATCGCTTCCAGTGAACTGTTAGGGATATCCGGAAACTGATGGTGGCAGCTGATGGGCGGGGTAATGGAGCATGTCGATCTCCCATCCAGTTCTACATCCTGAGAATCAGGTTGAGGCGTGCATAGTCATCCCCATTTTTCTTTGTTAAATCTAAAAATGAATGTTTAAATTGTCAGACAGCCATAAAATAAATAAATACAAAACACAACCTGAATTGTATTGTTGCAGGTATACAATGTTCTCAAGCCCCAACTTCTAAATGATATCAATTTAGTTGAACTAGGTGCCCCTGCAATGGCTTCCAATTAATTTCAAAATTTTAATGATATTAATCACTTTTAAAGCATGAACTGGCCAGACTCCAGTATGAACCTCAATCTGACTTTGAATAGTAGCCAGCAGGATGGTCTGATTTCCCAAGAAGTGATTTATGAAAATCCTTTTACCGAGAGGACTGATCAAGTGTGTTGTCATTGTAAGCCAGACAAACCTTTGCAATAATGGAAATTTGTGTTGCAAAACAATACAATTAATTATAATGGAACCTGAAAAGCCTGTTTTAGACATGAGTAAAAAACAAATTCCTCACTGTGGTTGCTTGCTCTTCTTCTCTTTAAAGAGAGCCCACAGTTTCTAATCTTACTACCACAAGTTCGCACCGTGTCAGCCGTCTCCTCCCCTTCGGTGTGCTCTCCATAGCGACTATACGTCTCCATGTCAGAGAGAGCACTCTCCAGTGCATCCTCTTCATAGTCAGTGTGGTAGTCGGATTCTTCTGATGCAAGGAAAGAGTGGGGGACAGGAAGCACACTGTGGGTGAATAAACTGGAATATTTGGAGTGTAGAATGGTGACAAATACACGTGGGTGTGCAGGTGCATAAGTCAGAACATTAGAAATGTCATACAGGGTGGACTTTGATGAGTGATGGATGACAAATTCATTATAAATAGAGAGAACAGGAATAAGAACAAGTTTGTAAATGCTTAGTTACTAAATTGCACAATAAAAACACGTTCCTTTTCCGTCAGCAGGTTTTACACTGAGGCTAACAAGTCAGTCTCCTGACTTGTTAGAATTCTGACCTAATAAAATATGACCTTTTGTTTGTGGGGTTGATTTGTTTTTCATTAGGTCAAGAATGACAAACACAAACATGGAGACATGAGCGTACTTAAAAAGTACTTTGAGTGTGGCTGAAAGCTGCAGTGTTGGAGTGTGTGTCAGTAGTTTTACCATCCACAAGAGGAGGTTTGACGGGCTCAATGCGGGACACAATTTCTGCCAGGTCAGTGAAGGAAGCATTGGGACATGTCACCACCTTTTAAAAAAAAAGAAAAAAAGAGCCACAGTCAGTTACAGGGACTACTGAGGAGGCATTATGGAATTTTGTCTTTGAATACGCTTCCAAACTGTGTGCCAAGAAACACTATAATGGAGTTGTCCTCCTCTAGATTGCTGTAATTTCCAACACACAGCAAAGTATAATGGAAACTAACTGCATGAAAAAAAAAAAAAAAAATCTGCTGCAGACTTTTGTGCAATTTCAGCTTTTCAGTGAAGCACATCTGGTTTTGCCTTTTTTAAAAGCTCGGCTAGTCCCAAAACCTTGGTTATGTTTTTAAGTCTTGATCTGCATTTTGTGCATCCATACAAATAAATAGTATCAAATGTATCACAGAAGGAGAAGCATTGCATCCCCTGGTTGTTGTACTCTCCAGTAGCATCTGAAAATAGAAATGCATTCATTAACTGTGTGGGACGCCTATTGTTTAAAAGAATGAGAACAGAAGCCATTTAGTCTTAAACATTACGGCCTCAGATCTGCAATCATAAAAGTGGCTCCATCCTGTTTTCAGCAATTGTTCTGTTGCCTGTTATCAGGGAGGGGGAGGTTGCCAGTGTGAGTCCTGCTGTTTTACCCTTCATCCTTGTGTTGTTGTTCAAACTGGGAGTAAATAACTTCTTCATCATTCTCGTCATCTTTTGGTTAGGAGCTTTGTTGTTGGATAACACCTCCCACCCACTCCATGACATGCTGGTCAGTCACAGGAGCTCGTTCAGTGAGAGACTGAGATTACCGAAAAGCACCACTGAACGACACAGGAAATCATTCCTGCCTGTGGCCATCTCCCTGTACAACGCATCCACTTAACACACTGTTTGCTGCTACAACTACACATGTTTCTTTTCCAAATATTTATTTATAAGTGACTTATGTATGTATGTATGTATGTATGTATGTATGTATGTATGTATGTATGTATTGTACTATTCTTAGTTAGCGTATTGTCTGTCTTGTCTTAATGTTGGTTTAAAATGGAGCACTGTAACAAAAAATAATTTCCCCCAGGGATCAATAAAGTATTCTGATTCTGATTCTGATTGTCTTTCTGTGACATTGCTTGGAACAAATCTGGTGCACAAAAATCTATTTTTGTGTACATTAAAAGCAAATTCATAGTTTTGTTATTACTTTATCAGAAAAAAAAAAAAAAAAGAGCTTAAGGTCTAAAGTGGTGCACTGTTAACAGCAAGTCATATAGCACAACCAATAAAATGTGAGAAAATGATCCCAAAATAATTAACCAACCAACTGGTCAATTCAATGTGAAAGGACTGCAAGTGGGGTGTTAAGCTCACTTTAAGATACCATTTATTTATTTATTTATTTATTTATTTATTTATTAAACTCTGGATGCAAGGAACATGGATTTTGAAGATAATTAGTCAGACTCGTAAGATTACTCAAGACCATAAACTACAGCAGAGAAGTGTTCTCCTCCTCGAGCTTCCCTTTTGTAGGAAATAGCTTTTATACCCTCTCATCATTTCCTGACACATTTTGTTAACAGCTGTATTCTTATAAAGGGATTTGTAATAGGACTGCTTACAAGTCCATTTGTTGCATTTACGTTGGATTCAGAGGAGTGAGATTTGAATATGGCTACTTACTAGTATTTCATTTTTAATTTGCATCTCAAAATCTGGCTGCTAAAAGCTAGAGAACAAAAGTTTTCAATGTCATTACAACCCTAAAGCAAATCATTTTAAAACAACTTGATTAAGTTTAATATACTATATTGTATTGCATCACCATATTTTTGTGGTTTTACATCAAAGAAAAGTCTATACTCTGCTGTTGATTTTTATTGAACTCTTTCATGTTCTAGTCCTTTTAAAAAGTTTTTAATGACATATTTTTAGCGACTGATGCTGGGGACTGTGTTGTTCTTGTGCTTTTAGATTTGACAGCTGCGTTTGATACCGTGGATCATGCCATTTTATTCTCTCGTTTGGAGCACTGGGTGGGCATTAGGGGCACAGCACTGAAGTGGTTCAGGTCCTACTTGACGGGGCGAACTTTTTGTGTCAGCCTTGGTGACTATGTGTCGTCCTCCGCTCCCCTCTTGTGTGGTGTCCCACAGGGCTCAGTTCTAGGCCCCCTCCTCTTCTCTTTATATCTGCTTCCTCTTGGTTCTGTACTGAGAAAGCACGGCATTCCTTTCCACTTTTATGCTGATGACTGTCAGATCTATGTCCCTCTAAAGAAAAAAGGCAGATACCTTACACAGCCATTACTTCAGTGTCTCGATGACATTAGGGCTTGGATGTCTGTTAACTTTTTAAAATTCAATGATAAAAAGACAGAGGTGATGGTTTTTGGTAGCTCCACTGAGACCCCCAATGTGTATGTAGATTCCCTGGCACAGTATGTTAAGCCAACTGTCACAAACCTGGGGGTCAAAGTGGACTGTAATCTGAAGTTTGATAATCAAATTAAGGCAGTAGTAAAATCTAGCTTCTTTCACCTCAGGCAGCTGGCAAAAATAAAGCCAATTCTTTCACGGCAGCACTTTGAGACAGTGATCCACGCCTTTGTTAGCACTCGGCTGGATTACCGTAATGCACTTTATATTGGGGTCAGTGCATTATATATTAGTCATCTACAGAGGGTGCAAAATGCCGCAGCTCGTCTTTTAACAGGCACTCGAAAGTTTGAGCACATTTCCCCCGTTTTAGCTTCACTTCACTGGCTGCCCATTTCTTTTAGGATTAATTTTAAAATTCTTTTATTTACTTTTAAAGCTCTCCATGGCCTAGCTCCATCTTATCTCTCCGAGCTGCTACAGCCTTATACACCCACCCGCTCTCTCAGGTCAGCTGATCAGCTGCTCCTGAAGATACCCAGGACTGGGCGTAAACTTAGAGGAGATCGTGCTTTTGCTGTAGCAGCTCCCAAACTGTGGAATGAGCTTCCTTTAGAGATTAGACAGGCCAGTTCTTTATCTGTTTTTAAGTCACTCTTGAAAACCCACCTCTTTACCCTGGCCTTTGACACCACGTGAGATGTTGGTTTTTTATTTTAGTTGTTTTTAGGTGATTCGATGCAGTTTTAACATAGGGCTGTTTTAATTTTATGTTTTATGTGTTTTATTTATTTATTTTGCTGTTTTTTGTTATTCTATTGTTTTAACTTATTTTCTGTACAGCACTTTGTTCCTGTGCTGGGTATTTTAAACTGCTTTATAAATAAAATTGGATTGGATAGTGTATGTCCATGTGTTGTTCACTGCCAACATCCTTACATTGCTTCTGCTTTGCGTGTTGTGGAACTCTTCTTGATGTCTGTCTTTCAGCATTTTTTCCACCACACCACTGCGACGCCACACATCAAACACAGTCTTGCCATGCTGGTACCCCACCTCCTAAAAATCACACAAACATATTCACATATCAGTACCATTTTCTATTTGCCAAAAAAGTTATTTTTAAAAGTTGGTCTAGTGCAGGGGTAGGCAACTCCAGGCCTCGAGTGCCGGTGTCCTGGAGGTTTTTGATGTGTCCATGACCCATCACAGCTGATTTAAAGGGCTAAATGACTCCTCAGCATTTCTTGAAGTTCTCCAGAGGCCTGGTAATGAACTAATCATTTGATTCAGGTGTGTTAACCCAGGGTGCGAACTAAAACCTGCAGGACACCGGCACTCGAGGCCTGGAGTTGCCTACCCCTGGTCTAGTGTTTCAGATAATGAAAAACTTTTGTCTTACAACATCTGAAAGTTTCAATACTTGTTCATGATCAGGGGTAAAAGAGTTCAGGTGAAAACAAATTTCTGAAACTTACAGCAATTTCATCAAACTTGCCAAACTCTAGTGTACGGTATCTGTCGATTGGAGGTCTGATATACTCGCAGTAATCGCTGCTCTTCACAGACTCCAACTGTCTCACACAGCACACATAGGCCAGCCGAGTCTGAATCTCTGCCATGTTTAGCACCTGTGGAAATTAACTTATAAATCACTGAAATGATTTCCAAAAATATCCTTATTTTTATTGATAGAATTAAAAACATTGCTGCACAGCATGGTGTGTCTTTACTCTTAATCAATCCATCACCTTAACTTTCTCAGCAAGGGGGTTAAGGCGTTTCCATAGCAGCCACCAGCCTGAGAGTGAATCGCCGTAATTAGTGAGATTTGTTTCATCCCGGCTGCCCACATCAATAGCTATTACCACTTTGGCCCCCATGGAGCGCGCAACATCAGCTGGGAGAATCAGGGGAAGAAGACATCAAGACAAACAGCATACAGTACTGGTAAAATTAAAAATATATTGCTATAAGCAAACAGCTGAGCAACTACATCAAAGTACGGCTACTTTTGATACTTAATAAGGGAAGGTACAAACTGAATGTAACAAACCAGGCAGGTTGTTGATATAGCCTCCATCCATCAGCAGGTGTCCATCTTTCGGGTCACACAGAGGAGGGAGATATCCCGATAGAGACATGCTAGCACGGACATACCGCCATAGAGAACCTCAAATAAACAAGCAAGCAACTTAAACTTACTTAAAAGGCATAAAGCCTAACTGCAAGCAACCAATATGAATCAACCGAAAATTAATCAGACTATTAAAAAGAGTCAGTTCATCTATGACCACAAAAAAACAATTCAGAAAACTCAATGAAGACCAGAATGATTCTTTCAAAATAAATAAACTGAACACTGTATTTACCATCAGTGTGTACTCTCATGGCAGAGGCAGTGATGTCAGTTGTGATATTGAAATATGGGATCCAAAGGTCCTACATGACACAGAATTTACACTGGCCTCAGATCAGTATTCCAACAGCTGGGTCACACCTACTGTCATTTAGCTCACCTCAATCTGTTTGCTTTTGAAGACGTTGTTTATGCCAGAGTTGAAGGAAGCACCAGAAAACATGGATGTGATTGGATATGTCAAATCCAAGACCTTCCTAAATACTGAAGTCATTTCCTACAGGAAAAGCCAAAAGAGTCAAATTAAAACGAGGTTCAAATAAATGTTTCCCACCTCTAAGCCACTCAAGATCTTTTTGCTTAAGTGCAAAGCAGAATTAATCCCTAAAAGTTGAACTTCATTTTAATACAATTCTCACCTTATACCCAGGACTGCGCAAAAAAAAAACAAAAAAAAAAAACAACACAACACACACTTTGTCATATTTTGTCTGACAAGTGTACATTTCTCAATCATTTGAACAATATTGACTATACAGTTTTGCCATATCATAGCATCCAAAATACCGGTATCAATACCGGTAACAAGCCCTGCTAGTTGTCAATACTGTGTCACGAGTATTACACTATAAAGCTACTTCTGGCATTTTGCCTCAATGCCTTCAAAATACTGCAAAACTAATTTTGACGCCACACCCCACACCCTTGGCCAATTTGTTCACTCCAGCTTGTAAGCTAAAATGCTCATCTGTAACATTACCTGCATGTTTAACTTTCATGTGTTCTAGCTAAGATTTAAGATATAACACATCAACACTGTCAACTTGTGAGGTGGGGCTAACTTTTAGAGCAGAAAACCCAGGACAGTGATGTCAAATTCACTTTGATCTTAGCAGGTTGGACCAGTGAAACATGATAAATGTGTTAAGTTAAAGAAAAAGTTACGACAGTTCATTACACAGGCAGTCCAGGACACAGGCAATAGTTGAAAAATTTACTTTCCTGTCATTTAACTGTTTACCTGTTAGTTAATTACTTTGATGGATGGGTAGTCTTTACCAATAGGAAAACTTATGAAATTATAGTGGACTGATTCTGGCCCCCGGGACTTATGTTTAGACATCCCCATCTAGGGTTAAAGGGTTACCTAACATGGCACAGTTTCAGAGTACTCCCTTTCCTTGTTGATCACTGTGATAACTTTTTACATTATTGTGTCTTTTCCACATGCAGTAAGTGAACATAAGAATGAGCGGAGCTTGCAAACACAGATCGATGCATACTAAATAGGGATACAGCTGAAGTGTTACATCTAAGGCTACGTCCACACTAGCCCGAATAGATTCAGAAAACGCTCCGCGTCCACATTAGCGTTTTCAGTCGTTTTCACAGAGTTCTGCGTCCACATTGAAACGGCCGAAAACGCTTACGTTCCAGTCCTGCGCATGCGTGAGACGCAAGAAGATTCAGCCTGCCTCATTTCTGTCTGCCATTTATTTACTTTCCGGCTCTTTGAAACGTCATGGCAAAATGTCGAGGAAAAGCACAGTTTTTTTGTTTGTTTGTTTTTTTTAAATGGACTAACAATGAGGTGGAGTTGTTGCTGCGAGTAACACAAAAGTACAAAGTTGCAAAAGCAAGTGAGAATTAAAGAATTTGAAGAAAAGCGATCTGAAGCAAACAAACTGATATTAATCTTTAATAGGGCTGTCAAAATTAAGCGCAAACAAAACAATTGCTGTATAATGCCCTCCGCTATCTTTGTTTAACTGGTCACATGACTAACATGCATTATCGTTTTTGAAAGTCTCCATTTTCGCTGTCCACACTGCGACGCATAAGAACAGTCTTCAAATGTATGAGTTTTCGAGAGCGTTTTGAAAACGCTGCATTTACTTTCGGTGCCGTCTCAGTGTGGACGGGAGGCCAAAACTGAGAGAAAACGATGCGTGGATGTAGGCCAAGTCATTCTAAGGCAGAGAGCTACTCAATGGCAGGAACAGGACTTGTACGTGATATGAAATGGTGGTTAATGTGCTCAGCATGGTTTATCAAATTAAAAGCAGAACTGAGATCTAAACTGGATTAAACTTAAATCATTTCAGGAAGAAAGTCTCACATCCATGTATAACTAACCCAGTTTAAAGCAAGTTTAAAACATACTCTAGATTGCTATCATTAAAAGTTTGACACTGATCAAATTCAAGACTTCTCTGCTCAATGTCATTCCAGGAAACCACACCTCCATTTTATTATTTATTTTTTAAGCAACATTAGAAGGGGGAAAGAAAAAAAACGAAAACTCAAAACAATTATACTGTGGTTGAACTTGGAGTTCTGGTAACTGCCTCAGAAGTGACTTTTAAAGAAAGAATGGGACAATGTCTGAATAGTTTATGGAAAACAAAGCAAAGCAGATGTCAGTGCATTCAGAAAGATTTAGATCTGAAATACTACAGCAATTGCCACTTTGACGCTTACCATAGCCCATTCTCTAGCTCTTATCCTCAAGCGACTGTGGCTACGGTCCTCTGCATATAGAGCGCCCATCAGGGAGCCAATTGATGTTCCGCCAATTAGGTCTACGGGGATGCCAGCTTCGCATAGTGCACGCATTATACCCACTTGAGAACAACCCCTGGTTAGAAGGGTGGGGGAACAAACATGGAAAGTGAAAAATTTTACAAAGAAAAGACTGACATAAATAACCAGCATCATTAGGAGCTGATGTTGTATAATGTCGTCTTTAAAATTATGATGAGAAACAAGCATGTGACAAACATTACCTGGCCCCTCCTCCTCCCAGGACAAGAGCAATAGCATTGCCTGTAAGAACACGAGCCAGGCGGGAAAAGTCAGAATGGCGATCTGCTGGTTTCTCAAACACACGCTGATACAGCTCCAACTGCAAAAAAAGCAAAGTACTGCTAAAAGAAGATGATGAAACAAGTGGGATAAGAATGAATGTACTGATGTTGAAAGACAGGAAATAAGAAAAACTACAAAATGCGAAGCTGAGGGTGGATCTGAAGGGGGGGGGGGGGGCTTTTAGACACACAGCACATTCTGGCCATGTCTTCCATTCTCACCAGTTTGGGCTGGCTTCGTTTGGAGAAGACCCTTCGGGGACAGGCAAGATGGAGGTGTCTGGAAATCCAGCTTCGCATGTTGAGCCAGTCTGCGGTTCCTTTGGGTGCAGGACCATCTTCTCTGTGCAACAGCACAAGCTGCTTCTGCGCACGCACTGCACTTCCTTCCAACATACGCTCCAACTACAGAGAAAGCAGCACAGATATTTTAGAACATTTTATGAACTATAGGAATTGAGTCCCTTGGGGAGAGAAGAGAGAAGAGAAGAGAAAAAAAAAAAAAAAAAAAAAAAAAAAAGGGGGGGGGGGGGGGGGCAAACTTGTGCAAATCCTTTATAAATTTTTGGATTATTGCAAAGGTTTCATGAAACAAACAATTACTTTTCTTAATCATATCTGAAAAAATACAATGTTCTGTTATCTTTAAAAACTGGAGTGAAAATAAGCAGAAAAAAAAAAAAAAAGTTCCACTAAATATGTATTTTAAATAAATAATGTTCTGGTTCAGGCATTCTTGTGTGACCAACAGGCCCTGCATCTTTTTAAGGTATAGCGTGTCTGTAACATATACACCACCTTTCATGTGTGCCCTGAAAGATAAAATAAAAGATGGAGATACAATTATACAGGGACAGATTACACAAGCAGACTACACAATTTATTTAAAAAAAAAAAAAAAAAAAAAAAAAGGGCAGCTCATTGCTTTTGAGATTATTCTCCACATGAACTGTTTACCTGCATGAAGTCAAAGATTTGTCCAAGTCATTTCTGAACAAAACAGAAACCAGAAAGCTTCCAGTATCAAACTTGCCAATTTCATACAAAACTGTTTTTAATGAACTGCAGAATCTTTGTTAACTCAGTTATTTACCCTGCAGGTGCATCTCACCACACTGCCGCTTTCAGGTATTTTTCTGATTTGCTGGCAGAGGTGACAAGAAGCCACATTCACAAATTATTGTGAATGTAGCTTCACAGTAATTTGGGAGTGTCTTTGCATGATTTGAAAGTGTAGCTCTAACAGCTCCTAGTAATACACCTCTCTCTTCTCCTGGGAACCAGTGAACACCTCACCTCCCCTACAGTAGGGTCCTGCTCGCCTAATCCCACAATAATGATGCAGTCAGCCTGACGGATGCACCTCTGTGTCCACGGGGTCAGTGTGTAGTCAGTCTGGTAAAGAACTATGCGATGGATGTCTTCTTGTTGGCCCAGCCAGCTGGACAGACGGTACTCATGGACACTAAAGAGGAAAGGAGTCCATTAATGACAGGCAGCATTGCTTTGCTGGCAGCATCCAAGACATCCATTTTCCTCTTGTGCCAATAGAGCAAATTTTAGCAGAATTTAATGAGCGTGAAAGACAAAGCACAAAGAAAATAAAAACCAACAGAAAGCAGTAAGACACTGAAAAATACTCATTTTATTTGAGGTTTGAATAAGAGAAGATTGAACCAGCAAAATTGCATAAAATGTTTGAATATGGCACAAAACATACCTGTCAAGTGCAGCAGCTCCAAGACGCTGTTTGATAATACCACTTGTCAGTAGAAGAGTAGGACCTTTATGTGAGAGATGATAGATTACACCCATGAATGTCTACTTCAAGGAGGTGTTACGTCCAGGTTAAAGACAGCTGAAAGTGATTTGATTTTGGTTCAATTACAGTTCAAATTAGGATGCAAATAGGAATCCAGAATTCTTAAAGGGAGAGCATTTCCATCATGGCAGCCCCTCTAATCATGCCTCCATGTCCTCGATAAGAAGTTTTGGAAAATGGCAACAGACTGGGTGAAGAGCAGCAGTAGGCTGGTCATATGTTTAAAATAAACAATCATCCATGACCTGAAGCGTTTTCTGTGTCGAGAACAGCAGTGAATGATTATAAGCCAAATTTGAGCTTCCATATCTCTTTCCATTCTTACCTATTGCAAGGAGTGCATGCTGCAGCTCTAGAGTAAAGGCAGTAAGAGGCACCTCTTCTGATACTGGCAGGACTGCCACAGTGGAGAGGTTGGAGGCTTGGTTTCCTGCATCCCACTTACTTCCTGGTGTGTGCAGGGCCAAACTGCGAGCTGGAGATGTGTTACAGATTTGCAAATGGTGAAAAACAGATTTAATACCAGAAATGATGGGAGAACCTAACCAATTAAAACATGTGTAGACCATGCATATGTTCAATCCAAAGTTTGTTTGTTTCCCAGCCCCTACATAAAGGACTTTCTGAGAAGTTTTTAGCAAGAGCCAAAGAAAAATTACAAACCTTATTAATTACAAACAGTATCAAAACATTTTCAGTTTATTATAATTAAACACAAGATATTTGTTTATCCATTAACAAACAGATGTGCCACACAATCACTCCCTTTATGGTACGTCAACAAAAACTGCCAGTATGTCTGAGCCAGGAAAGAGCCTGCAAAATAGGCAGCATAGCACACAGATGTACACACCTGTCAGAGGACCATTGACCTGCTGCAGTATCTTCTGTCCGAGTAAGTGGATCAGCCTGGTGACAACCTGAGATGCACATTTTATAATCAGCCCTGTTACTCAGATTCTGCAGTACAAAGTCATTTCCTGATTTTATTTTAAATGTTTATTGTGATGAGTTTCAGTGAATGCAACATGTTAATTTTTATTAGTTTGATTAAATGTATTAATTATCTGTATTATTTTCATGATTACTTCAAGTCTTTTTTTGTTTAAAGGAAAGGGACGGGTGAGGCAATAGCACTTGTTCTCTCCAGTAAAAAGGATTACTTTAACAGAATTGTTTTCAAATGAGATGAATTTAACACATTAGATTAGGCCTACCTGAGGAAATTTCCTCTTGATAGAGCAAAGTGCACCTTCTGGTAGCTTGGCCAGCTCAGAGTCTCGTACAGCGTGTACTGTGGTCGCTCTGTTCTGACGGGTCAAGGTCTCTACCTGCGCACAGACAAGTCATTAATTACACAAAATCCAAACAAAGCCTATCCAGGAATGCAAGTAAATAACTAATTGGACATCTTAATAAATAATTATATCAACATTTTTGTTATAATTTTATAAATAATAGTACAGAATTTATACCTGGAATTTGCCATTTCTGTATCAATTATTTCATTTAGGGCAGGCACTGTATATTCTGAACAGACATTGATTGTCTCCTTCGATTAAAAATAAATAAACAAATAAATAAGAATACATCCGAAGCTAAAAGGCTAAAATTAACCTCTACCCCTCATCTAAAACTGACATCTGAGCCATGCTAAATTTGTCTCACAATCACTATCACAGAAGCTCCAATGACAGCGTCTCTCCTCCAGGTAACAGTAACCATAGGATCCATTAACCCAGGTATTATTAGAAGTATTGAACCAGTCACACCAGCTGACAGAGAGGTGGATGAGTTAAACCAAGTGACTTTGCTTTACACAGGCTGAAAATACCATATAGAGTTTAATTTGAGAAAAACTTGGCAGAACTATTAAAATATTTAGAAGATATCTTAGAATCAGATTTGATCATTGTCATCAAATCATGTTTGTATAAAAATGTATCCCAAAGTCATGCTGCCCCCCCCCCCCCCCCCCATTTTCCCTTTGATTGTAATATGAAGTGCAGTAATTTCACACAATCCATTTATTACGACCCAAATCTTTTGACCAGTATTGAAGGTTAACAACACCCACACTCCTCTGGTAGTCTGGCAAATGAATTTGGTGCATGCTTTTGTCTAAATGCACTTTAGCTGTCCCAAAAAGAGCCCGAGACAAAGAGCATGAAAAAGATATAATTATCTGGATTTTTTTTTTTTATGCATATTCTATTTCAGCTGCCTTTTGGCTACATTTTTTGTTCTTTTTTCCCCCCTTTGTTTAAATATATCCCAAGATGTACTGGTCTTAGTCTGTATTTACTGAAAGTAGAACATACAGGAAATCCAGTCTCATCAGCCATATGCAGTATACTGACAGCTAATAGGCAGTTCCATTTGTGATATTAACATTGTTAACATTTTTTTTTTATATCTAACCTTTTAACAGGTTCTTATATGAAAACAAACAGCTAGTGTTGTTTGACACAACATGGATATTAATAGTCTTCCATCAACTCTTCCCCAGCTGTCTTCCCTCTGGCTGTCACCGTGCTTACCACTCCAATCAGGTCACCACGTCCGTACTCCCCTATCAACTCTTTCTTGCCATCCTCCTTCATGATTACTGAGCGCAGTCGACCACTCAGCACTATGAAAGTGCTGTCTGATTTCTCTCCCTGCCTGCAAAAAGAAAAAAAATACAGATAACTTCAGTCTACTCCAAACAACTCACAATCACATTTCCAAATTCAGCTTCCCCTCCCTCGATTAGTATTTATTAACTTGTCCCACATGAACCAAGTAATGCCTGCAGTGTTACGAGTTGATTTCACACATGAGACACAAGGTCAGCAGAGGAATACCTGTAAACAGCCCTGCCAGCTTCGACAGCCATCCAGTCAAGAGCAAAGTCTATTTGCCTGACAAAAGATGACATCCTCTTCACCACAGCATGAGCAACATTCAGCACCACTTTGGGCTCCACTCGCATTATCCTAAAGAATAAAGAAGAATCCACAAAATGACAAAGTAGAAGTAGCCATCTTTGTTTTCCCCTCCAACTCTACAGTGCTGAACATCACAACAGTGTGAGGATGTGTGTCCAGGTCACTCACTCATAAAAATGTGTTTTGGAAATAGAGAGGAAGCTGCAATCTCGCTGAGCTCGAACTGTAAATATGAGGGGCTCTCCGGTCAGAACAGCAAGGTGACCAACAAGCTCTCCGGGATGCGTTACAAACAGGCGCAATTCTTCTTCACGGTCAATCATCCGCTGGTAAACATGGAGGAGGCCAGAAATCACGAAGTGGATGCTCACCTCCTAAAACACCAAGAGGGAACGATTGAGAGAAAATGCTCAGATTTAACAGTCCGACTCTGAATGCTGTTAACAATCAGGTGGTGAAATACTGAATTCATGATTTTTAAGATGAGTAATACCTGTGTTGAAATTCAAATTCTACTGTTGAAAGCATTACAGGCAAGTCATTCCCAGTCATCCCTTAGATTTTTAAATGACTGATTAGTTTGTTTACTTTATAAGCTTAACCTGTTTCCCCTCTTGCGTATGACTCAGGATAGCCTTTAACCATATGATAGTATAAGGGGGCCGCATTCTAATTCTTCCCACAAGCAAGTTCACATGGACACAACTTTACATGCACACTAGTTTCCCAAGTCGACCCTCTGCAATGCATGGACACTGTCCAGTGGAGGCATAAATTAATCAAGAGCTGAAATGAAGTAAAATATTAAACAGAATGAAAAGTAGCTAGGTTCTAAGTTGTTGTTCCAACCTGATCTCCCTGACGAGCTACCACAGAGCCAGCTTTGACATGGTGGACGGTTACTCTGCCTTCAAGCAGACTAGGGTCCTGCAATAGAAAAAGACACTCTAAATATCCACTTATGATGACAAGACTGGATTTAACATTTTCCCACTTAACATGCCACAAAAATAAATTTAAAAGGGTGCATTGAAAGGATCAGAACACTGACACCAGCTGAATTTTCTCCAATTAACCCCTCACCTGCAGCTGGATGAGTCCCAGCAGGTCTTTCTTAGCAGCTTGGAGGATTGCACTGCTTTTACCAAGATAGGTAGCATCAGCGTGCCCTCCACTGTCTGTATAGTGAAATACTTCAGATGGTGTGTGTTGCATTGTCACACTCTTCTTCAGACTAGACTACAAAGACAGGCACAGGAGAGAAACTACTATGGAGGAAGTAGGTAAGATGCAGCAGATACTGTGCTATTGTGTTACATTTACACACAAGACCTGTCACCACGCTTCAATGTAAAAAGCAGACCTTACTTTGTGAGTGATAGGACTTGACGGAGCCTCCTCAATGGTAACTCGAGCTCGTTCGCAGGCCATGCTCAGGTCATTACCTGTAACTCAGAAAACAAAGGATTAGGATAACGAGTACATCTGTGCAGGAAATTAATACAGCCATGTGGCATTTGATGATCGCTTATGTCCAAGGCAGTGACCCACCTGTGCATTCAGTGGGCATAGAGGTGGATCGCAGCTTCCTGGTTGAATGGCTGTCCTTTACACCATCTGCAAAAGTCAAGTGCCAGCACTGGATCAGTTTCAGTACAAGACAAAGCTGAAATTGAACGGCATGTAGTGCATGTTTGTGTGTGTGCTTGACCCGTCTCTGCAGTGTTTTCAGTGGTTCCGGCAGGTAATTCGTCCTGGAAGTGGAGACGTCGAGTCTTTCCAGTATTTGCTTCTGCCATCACATTGTTTATATTGGTCAAGGGCACTGCTTGACTCTCCTGTCAGTCAAGGAAAAAAGTAAATAAATAATAATAATTGCATCATAACTTGTGTGACACAGTCATCGTGACCATGTGTATGCACATAAATACTATAGGTGTCCTATAACAAATTCTGCTCCTACCAGATTGAAGAGCTCAGTTGTTAGGCCCAGATAGTTATGCAAAGCCAAAAAGGTGACTCTTTGGAGGCGCACCATAATTATCTGAAGAAGAAAAAAAAAAAAAAAAAAAAAAAAAGAAGAAGAAAGAAAAACCCTAGCTACAACATGATATGTAGTATATTCTGCTAATTGTTGCATGTTGTAGCTCCAAATTAGATGTTTAATTGGAGAAAAAACAAACACTACATAATGCAATCTGTTACCTGAATGACGCGTACAAGTGTCTCAGGGTACTTCTTAAACACTGACTCAAAGGCTGAAGCAGGTAAGCATAAGATGGTGGAGCGAGTTGCAGCTCGTGCCGACACAGTTTTATATGGAGCTGGATAACCCTGGCAAAATCGAAGATAAGAATCAGAAATCTCATCCACATCTTTCACAGCTAAGTAATAAATTGGGCTAAGGATACTTTCCCCAAGGTTTATTACGTGACCTGTACGTGTACCTGTGCTTGCAGCATTTTAATGTGGCCTAAATAACTGTCAACACTTCAAAGCTCTATAACACAAGTGTGATAGTGTTTAAACGGTTTCTATGCAATGGCAACAAAGTAACAAGATATGAAAAAGTTATTCTATTGTAATAACTGATTTTTCTATACATTACATACGTGGTTTGAGTTCATTACTGCACAATCAGTTCCAAACAACATCAATCTGAGTGTGTGAAAAGGATGACAATGATGTATTTTAAGAAGAGAAAAACAAAGTTGAAAAGATGCAGCTTTAAATAAACAAATTACAGCAAATACAAAGTACATTAATTTTGTTTCAGGGGCATGAAGGTAATGAATAAACAAATCACACTGACACAGACACTTCAGAAGGCAAATGAGGACATAACCTAGAGAGAAAAAACAGGAGCTCACAGTGATAGTGTCCAGAATACTGAGCAGGCTGTGGACGCTGTCTCCGGGGAGGACATCCTTCACCACTGATTCTGTGCCATCCTGCAATACAAAAAAGAAGAATACAGGACATGATGCCAACAAAATAATATTAATAAGGTAAAAATATTTCACACTGTCTAAACAAATCTGCAGACATCTAGTTGGATGAAAGTAGGACTTCAGCTAAGTGGACATGATTAAAATTTAAGCAAGCCAACAACATATTGGGATGCCACTGACTTGTTGTGATGGCAAAAATAAAGTAGTTACTATTTATTCTACTGTCCTCTGGTGTTCATGCTTTATCATTAGACGTAAAACTGGAAAACAGAAAAGGCGCTGAAAATGAATGTAAATTAAATTAGGTACAGTTTGGAGCCAACCTTGCATCACACTTTTTAAAATGAACTTTAATAATGACCAGTGGGCACAGTTGTTAAAATTGCAATACAACTTTTGAATTTACCATTTTCTATATAAATTGATGTAATGTCACAGGTCAGTAGGGTTGGGCCATATCATACTATTCACGGTAATACCAGTATAATGTTAGGCAATG
Source organism: Copadichromis virginalis (assembly GCF_057382275.1). Classification (NCBI taxonomy): domain Eukaryota; kingdom Metazoa; phylum Chordata; class Actinopteri; order Cichliformes; family Cichlidae; genus Copadichromis; species Copadichromis virginalis. The sequence continues at coordinate 42,110,916 of NC_140624.1, read as the reverse complement.
ATAAGAAAATGAAATATCGGGTTGGAATATGGGTAAACACGCATGTGCAGTGCCTTTGTTTTCATACGCACATGGCGGCGACGGAAAATGAGAACGGCAAAAGCAGATTGTTGAATGAAACAGATGAACCAGAATTGTTTTGTAAAACTGGTACAACCTCAATGATGTGGAACTGGTTTGGGCTTTCATCTGTCAGATACACACCAAAGCACATTTTTTGGTAGAGCATGCAAGCAGGCCATCGTTATTACCAAACCGATTTTAGGTGGTACACCGCACTCAAAAAGCTGTCAAAAGTGCTTTAGTTCGACTTTGCTAAGCTACGAAGCCGCACCACTTGATGGATTGTCGGAGCATTATGTCTACCGTAGTCGGGAGCCTCGCGGAGTAATACGTACTGTGCTTCAACATAATATTACCGCATTGTGTGTGTGTGTATATAAAACCTTTTTTAGTTTTGTGGATATTATACATGGTTATGCTGAGGATATGTCAGCCAATTTGTACTGGAAATGCCTTTTGGTTAAACTGTCAGCAAGGAATTTGCACTTTTAAATGTTTATTTAAAACATGCCATATACAGGCCATATTGCCCTGCCCTACAGGTCAGTAAGAATAAAAAAAAAACAAAACACAATATTACTTGCATAAAAAGAAAGAGGCAATAGAATTTCAAAGGTAATTAAGTTTCAAAATTAGCCTAAAGAGAGAGTCAAATGGAAGACAACAAATCATTCACATACATTCTCTTGTATGCACAACTCAAGTCTTCCATCCTGGACCACGTAGATGCTGTCATCATCATCTCCTGGTTTGAACAGGCTTTCACCCTCCTGTAGCTCAATAAACACCATATGTCGACACAGCTCCAGAAACAGAGGCTTCTCAAAATGGCCCAAGACCCTACAAGTTGAAGAACAAAAGCAATTTTAAAAAAAAAGAAAAAAAAAAGAAAACCCACACACAGACAAAATTGACTTGCCTACCTGACATTTTTCAGCATATACAGGACCTCAGAAGGCAGATTCGAGCTCTGCACTTCAAACTCTGTTAGATCAGCTTCCAGCAGGGAGGGAGGGGGTTCCTTGGGCTGCAGGGTGGGAGGGTCTCTCCGGATCCTCAGGATTCTGTCAGGAGGAAAAACAAACAAACATGTACTTTAAAAATAAAACACTAATTTCACCAAAAGCCTTGAGTACATAGTATTTAAAAATGTGTTCTTTCGTCATACTTGCGGGCTATGTTTAGAACTTTGGTTCTTTTTCGTATGCGCTGTGGTTGCTTTGATGGCGAGGGATGGGATGGAGAAGGAAGCGAGGAGAGTGTCTTAACCTACAAAACAATATTCAAATATATTTTGTTTATTGCGCGCAGAAAAAGAATTTTATCCAAAGTTGTACTTCTACTTAAGAAATATTAAAACTGATTTTTTTTTTTTTTTTAAACTGCTGTATTAAACATAGAAAGGCTGTTTGTCATTTATCATCAAGCCAAACTACTGAAGGCATTTTCAGTCATTGTGTATTAGGGTGAAACTATAGTCTTAGTAGTGTTGCCTATGAAATTAATAGGAAACTACAACTAGATGTTAACATCAAGTATTTCTGGACATCAACTGTTGGCATAAAAGCATTAAAAGCAAAATTAACTAGTTTTTATAGAGCAGATAACAATCTACTAGACTATACTAGTAGACTATACCAAGAGAGTGTGTATGAGCCATCAACAGAACTGGGAAGGGGAAAAAAAGAAAAAGACAACCTTTCGCATGATCTTCCTTCCATAGAAAAGCACTTTATCTCGTTTCCTGAATCGATAGTGAGGTACACCCGGTTGTTGATTACCTTGTCGGAAAATCAAAAAATATAATTCAGATAAACAACAAATGTCATTCTGCAGCAAGACTAAAAAAATATATATATATAGATATATATCTATATCGCTATCTACCTATCATAGAATAAATATGAAGTTCAGCAAGAGGTCAGATGACTCACGGGCATGTTTGAATCTCCTGTAAAGGAAGAGCACCACAATTCCAATCAGCACAACTGCAACCATAGCTCCAATCAATACACCTGTAAGCTAGAAGACAAACAAGACTGATGAGGCAATAATATGATCACATGACAGCACAGTTACATAGAGTACAGCACGTTTGTAAAATTGTTTTTAGTCCAACTTTGCATCACAATGAAATTACCCGTATAACTCTAAGCAAAACGAGCTCTATTGAGTGGAAAACCGCCCGATTTGATAACACTGTATCCAGGGCCCTCATTTCTTGTACAAAACACAGGCACTCAATTTCCATTTCATACCATGCTGGTCTGCATCCTCTCCTCCAAAAACTGTGGCAGCCGTGCACGGAAATCAGTTCTGCTCATCGTTACCACCTAAATATAACACAACAGATTCAAGTAATACATGTTCAACACTGGTAGCTCCCAACTAACTCACTTTTCTCCTTTCAAACCAAGTTAGGAATAATTTTAAATGGAATTATGCGCTTACTGAACTGGCCATTTTGCACAGGTCTCCATCATCCTTTCCATGACACTCTAACCTATAAGACAAAAATCTCTATTAACGCTGAGTCTGCAGCCCAAAAATCACATGCCATCGAGGGGAACCAAAAGTTGCTGAGGAAAAGGCAACAATTAAGAAGGGGAACACGGATTTGTATGTTAGCAGCCACTCTCGCCATGTAGCGTCGTGTCGCCTTCTTAATTCATCTTAATAAAATTACCAGAACACGAATAGGTGTTATAATTAGCCAGCAACAAAGTAACTTTCGATAGACGTCAAGCTTTAGACGATTTACTGAATACGTCTGAATGGAGTAGCTAACGTTAGCTAAAATAACATTCGCTAGCAGCTGTCCAGCTGACTGAGAGTAGCTGCTTCACAAGTTATCTTGAAGAACTAAGATAGTCAAACTCTGTGAAGTTGACAGGGTGTAAAAAAACCACGAGGCTTACTTTTCGAGCATCCTGGGGTGCCGTTTTCAAGCTGATAACATAGCTAAACAGAAGCTAGAATAAAGTTAGCGAGAAGCTAACAAAGTTTTATGCTGTCAGTTGCTTAGCTCCGCCCTTATCCGCTGTTACCTTGGTAGCGCTCAGATCATTTATCCAATCAGAAACGGACTAGGCACATCCTCGTCTTCCTGTTTTTAACAAAGCATCTTTGAAGGCTACAAACATCCGAGAGGAAGTGGAGTTTGTTTATTTCTCGACCAGTCTCTTGTAGTGCTTAATATTTCTATAGCATTTTCGAGTTACCTTTGCCTATTTCAGACGTTTAATATTTATATTTGTCACACTTACTTCACATGATCAAATACATTTTAATATTGGACAATGATAACATGTGTAAATACAAAATATGAAAGCTGAATGAGCTTTAACTAGCCACACCCAGTCCTGATTTAACCTAGAACCTCTTTGTGAACTAGCCTAAAAGATCTCAAAATACAACATATCACGAGCTAAAGAAACTTAAGAAAAGATGAGAAACAATGTCATTGATATCTGTCCGTTTGGAAAGGGTTACGACGCCATTTCTCTAAGCTCAAAGACTTAGAAATGGCAGGTGAACCATGGTGAACCATTATCCACAAATAGAGAAAACCTGGAACAGTAGGGTTTATGCAACCATACCAAAAAACCTCCAAGAGCACATTGACGAATCATTCAGAAGGTCACAGAAGGACCCAGAACAAGTTCTAAAGAACTGTAGGCCTCACTTGCCTCAAGTAAAGTGAGAGTTCATTATTATTCAACAATTTAAAAAAGAGAGAGTGGGCAAAAATGGCATCCATGGGAAAAATCCAATGGCAAAAACCAATGCTAACCAAAAGGAACACAGAGGCTCATCTAAAATTTGTCAATAAAACATCCCTGAAAGTTTGGGGAAAGTACTCTGTGGACTGACAAGACAAAAGTCAATCTTTGTGGAAGACTTGGGGCCTGTTAAATCCCACATAAAACAAACACAGCATTTGATAAAAGGAACATCATACCAACATTCAAACATGGTGGTAGTGTGATGGTCTGGGGCTACTTTGCTGCTTCAAGACCTGCATGACTGCATGACTTGCCATTAATTCCTCTCTCTAACAGAAAACCCTGAAGGAAAATCTCCACCCATCAGTTTATTCCCTGAATCTCAAGAGCAGTTGGGCAATACAGAGGGACAATGATCAGAAACACACCAGAAGTCCACCTCTGTATTGTTCAAAAAACAAAACAAAAAGAAGGTTTTGGAGTTACTTATAGCCAAAGCCCGGACTTAAACCAGGTTGAGATGCTTTGGCATGACCGTAATCAGGCTGTTCAAGTTCAAAAACTCTCATTATGGCTGAAGTAAAACAATTCTGCCAAGCAGAGATGATCATTCCTCCACAGTGATGTTAAAGACGCATTGCCAGTTATTGTAAACACTTCACTGCAGTTCTTGCTGTCAAGGCTGGCACGAACAGGCATTAAGTTTAGGGGGCAATTACTTTTGTATATAGGGTCAGGTAGATTTGGAAAGTGAATTTTACTGCTATATTGCATGAAATACTGCTTCCATAGAAATAAATACATCAAGAGTCATATAGACATGTAATCAATAATTTTATTACCATAATTCATTTGCTATTAACAAAACTGATTAAGTTTCATCCAATGTTTTGGATTCCATGATGATGAAAAATCTGCATTCACCATACAACTTTAATATAAAAACGATTACTCATGACAACTTTAAAGCAAAAATTTAGTAGCTAATAAATTCATATACAAACATTCATGTACCAACATTAGCCACTTTTTCATATTTAACCTTTAATGTATGTCCATAATGTCCATATAAATAGATATACTCTTTCCTTCACCCTCCATTTATGCATTTAAATTAAACCATTCTCATACGGTCACTGCTAATATGCAGTCACTATATAAAAATATGTAAAGAGGAGTTATGTACAGTCATTCATCTTTTTATGTGTATGCTAAAATAATGTGTAGTTTAAAATCTGATTTGAATTAAGTGCACTTAACATTACGTTCAGACACAAAACACGCACGTACACGGCATTTACAAAAACACTCGAGAAACACTAGAGGGAGCCAAAGTCATGGTAACAACTATACTTTTTATAGAAAGTAAATGATTAAACTGCCATTTTTTTATTGTCCACACAGATGTAATTTAAACAGATATAGAACTTAATTTTCAACATGGTATATCTGAGTCATCTGCATTTTATCTCTTTCTGTTTTTACTTTCTTTAATTTCATGAATGCTGTTTAGGTTCACTCCTCTATTTGCTTAGGTACTGGGCGACAGAATGGTAGGCGAGGAGAATCTCTGAGTCATTTGGGCAGGTGTGGCGAAACTCGTCCCGTTTGTAGGCATTCTCTAGGTAACGTGTCAGACCTTTGAGCTCTGCAGGGATGGCAAAGTCACGGTACTCCTTGATCACCACCTGAGGGAAGAGCAATTTTTACAAATAAGTCCAGGAACGACTCATTACATTTCTCAAATCATCTCTACTATTCAGATAACAGTGAATATTTCTCTCTTCTTCAGGATTAAAAAACAAAACAAAACGAAAGGTTTGTATAGACATAGGATTGCTGAACATCACAACAGTGTGAGGATGTGTGTCCAGGTCACTCACTCATAAAAATGTGTTTTGGAAATAGAGAGGAAGCTGCAATCTCGCTGAGCTCGAACTGTAAATATGAGGGGCTCTCCGGTCAGAACAGCAAGGTGACCAACAAGCTCTCCGGGATGCGTTACAAACAGGCGCAATTCTTCTTCACGGTCAATCATCCGCTGGTAAACATGGAGGAGGCCAGAAATCACGAAGTGGATGCTCACCTCCTAAAACACCAAGAGGGAACGATTGAGAGAAAATGCTCAGATTTAACAGTCCGACTCTGAATGCTGTTAACAATCAGGTGGTGAAATACTGAATTCATGATTTTTAAGATGAGTAATACCTGTGTTGAAATTCAAATTCTACTGTTGAAAGCATTACAGGCAAGTCATTCCCAGTCATCCCTTAGATTTTTAAATGACTGATTAGTTTGTTTACTTTATAAGCTTAACCTGTTTCCCCTCTTGCGTATGACTCAGGATAGCCTTTAACCATATGATAGTATAAGGGGGCCGCATTCTAATTCTTCCCACAAGCAAGTTCACATGGACACAACTTTACATGCACACTAGTTTCCCAAGTCGACCCTCTGCAATGCATGGACACTGTCCAGTGGAGGCATAAATTAATCAAGAGCTGAAATGAAGTAAAATATTAAACAGAATGAAAAGTAGCTAGGTTCTAAGTTGTTGTTCCAACCTGATCTCCCTGACGAGCTACCACAGAGCCAGCTTTGACATGGTGGACGGTTACTCTGCCTTCAAGCAGACTAGGGTCCTGCAATAGAAAAAGACACTCTAAATATCCACTTATGATGACAAGACTGGATTTAACATTTTCCCACTTAACATGCCACAAAAATAAATTTAAAAGGGTGCATTGAAAGGATCAGAACACTGACACCAGCTGAATTTTCTCCAATTAACCCCTCACCTGCAGCTGGATGAGTCCCAGCAGGTCTTTCTTAGCAGCTTGGAGGATTGCACTGCTTTTACCAAGATAGGTAGCATCAGCGTGCCCTCCACTGTCTGTATAGTGAAATACTTCAGATGGTGTGTGTTGCATTGTCACACTCTTCTTCAGACTAGACTACAAAGACAGGCACAGGAGAGAAACTACTATGGAGGAAGTAGGTAAGATGCAGCAGATACTGTGCTATTGTGTTACATTTACACACAAGACCTGTCACCACGCTTCAATGTAAAAAGCAGACCTTACTTTGTGAGTGATAGGACTTGACGGAGCCTCCTCAATGGTAACTCGAGCTCGTTCGCAGGCCATGCTCAGGTCATTACCTGTAACTCAGAAAACAAAGGATTAGGATAACGAGTACATCTGTGCAGGAAATTAATACAGCCATGTGGCATTTGATGATCGCTTATGTCCAAGGCAGTGACCCACCTGTGCATTCAGTGGGCATAGAGGTGGATCGCAGCTTCCTGGTTGAATGGCTGTCCTTTACACCATCTGCAAAAGTCAAGTGCCAGCACTGGATCAGTTTCAGTACAAGACAAAGCTGAAATTGAACGGCATGTAGTGCATGTTTGTGTGTGTGCTTGACCCGTCTCTGCAGTGTTTTCAGTGGTTCCGGCAGGTAATTCGTCCTGGAAGTGGAGACGTCGAGTCTTTCCAGTATTTGCTTCTGCCATCACATTGTTTATATTGGTCAAGGGCACTGCTTGACTCTCCTGTCAGTCAAGGAAAAAAGTAAATAAATAATAATAATTGCATCATAACTTGTGTGACACAGTCATCGTGACCATGTGTATGCACATAAATACTATAGGTGTCCTATAACAAATTCTGCTCCTACCAGATTGAAGAGCTCAGTTGTTAGGCCCAGATAGTTATGCAAAGCCAAAAAGGTGACTCTTTGGAGGCGCACCATAATTATCTGAAGAAGAAAAAAAAAAAAAAAAAAAAAAAAAGAAGAAGAAAGAAAAACCCTAGCTACAACATGATATGTAGTATATTCTGCTAATTGTTGCATGTTGTAGCTCCAAATTAGATGTTTAATTGGAGAAAAAACAAACACTACATAATGCAATCTGTTACCTGAATGACGCGTACAAGTGTCTCAGGGTACTTCTTAAACACTGACTCAAAGGCTGAAGCAGGTAAGCATAAGATGGTGGAGCGAGTTGCAGCTCGTGCCGACACAGTTTTATATGGAGCTGGATAACCCTGGCAAAATCGAAGATAAGAATCAGAAATCTCATCCACATCTTTCACAGCTAAGTAATAAATTGGGCTAAGGATACTTTCCCCAAGGTTTATTACGTGACCTGTACGTGTACCTGTGCTTGCAGCATTTTAATGTGGCCTAAATAACTGTCAACACTTCAAAGCTCTATAACACAAGTGTGATAGTGTTTAAACGGTTTCTATGCAATGGCAACAAAGTAACAAGATATGAAAAAGTTATTCTATTGTAATAACTGATTTTTCTATACATTACATACGTGGTTTGAGTTCATTACTGCACAATCAGTTCCAAACAACATCAATCTGAGTGTGTGAAAAGGATGACAATGATGTATTTTAAGAAGAGAAAAACAAAGTTGAAAAGATGCAGCTTTAAATAAACAAATTACAGCAAATACAAAGTACATTAATTTTGTTTCAGGGGCATGAAGGTAATGAATAAACAAATCACACTGACACAGACACTTCAGAAGGCAAATGAGGACATAACCTAGAGAGAAAAAACAGGAGCTCACAGTGATAGTGTCCAGAATACTGAGCAGGCTGTGGACGCTGTCTCCGGGGAGGACATCCTTCACCACTGATTCTGTGCCATCCTGCAATACAAAAAAGAAGAATACAGGACATGATGCCAACAAAATAATATTAATAAGGTAAAAATATTTCACACTGTCTAAACAAATCTGCAGACATCTAGTTGGATGAAAGTAGGACTTCAGCTAAGTGGACATGATTAAAATTTAAGCAAGCCAACAACATATTGGGATGCCACTGACTTGTTGTGATGGCAAAAATAAAGTAGTTACTATTTATTCTACTGTCCTCTGGTGTTCATGCTTTATCATTAGACGTAAAACTGGAAAACAGAAAAGGCGCTGAAAATGAATGTAAATTAAATTAGGTACAGTTTGGAGCCAACCTTGCATCACACTTTTTAAAATGAACTTTAATAATGACCAGTGGGCACAGTTGTTAAAATTGCAATACAACTTTTGAATTTACCATTTTCTATATAAATTGATGTAATGTCACAGGTCAGTAGGGTTGGGCCATATCATACTATTCACGGTAATACCAGTATAATGTTAGGCAATGATAAGAAAATGAAATATCGGGTTGGAATATGGGTAAACACGCATGTGCAGTGCCTTTGTTTTCATACGCACATGGCGGCGACGGAAAATGAGAACGGCAAAAGCAGATTGTTGAATGAAACAGATGAACCAGAATTGTTTTGTAAAACTGGTACAACCTCAATGATGTGGAACTGGTTTGGGCTTTCATCTGTCAGATACACACCAAAGCACATTTTTTGGTAGAGCATGCAAGCAGGCCATCGTTATTACCAAACCGATTTTAGGTGGTACACCGCACTCAAAAAGCTGTCAAAAGTGCTTTAGTTCGACTTTGCTAAGCTACGAAGCCGCACCACTTGATGGATTGTCGGAGCATTATGTCTACCGTAGTCGGGAGCCTCGCGGAGTAATACGTACTGTGCTTCAACATAATATTACCGCATTGTGTGTGTGTGTATATAAAACCTTTTTTAGTTTTGTGGATATTATACATGGTTATGCTGAGGATATGTCAGCCAATTTGTACTGGAAATGCCTTTTGGTTAAACTGTCAGCAAGGAATTTGCACTTTTAAATGTTTATTTAAAACATGCCATATACAGGCCATATTGCCCTGCCCTACAGGTCAGTAAGAATAAAAAAAAAACAAAACACAATATTACTTGCATAAAAAGAAAGAGGCAATAGAATTTCAAAGGTAATTAAGTTTCAAAATTAGCCTAAAGAGAGAGTCAAATGGAAGACAACAAATCATTCACATACATTCTCTTGTATGCACAACTCAAGTCTTCCATCCTGGACCACGTAGATGCTGTCATCATCATCTCCTGGTTTGAACAGGCTTTCACCCTCCTGTAGCTCAATAAACACCATATGTCGACACAGCTCCAGAAACAGAGGCTTCTCAAAATGGCCCAAGACCCTACAAGTTGAAGAACAAAAGCAATTTTAAAAAAAAAGAAAAAAAAAAGAAAACCCACACACAGACAAAATTGACTTGCCTACCTGACATTTTTCAGCATATACAGGACCTCAGAAGGCAGATTCGAGCTCTGCACTTCAAACTCTGTTAGATCAGCTTCCAGCAGGGAGGGAGGGGGTTCCTTGGGCTGCAGGGTGGGAGGGTCTCTCCGGATCCTCAGGATTCTGTCAGGAGGAAAAACAAACAAACATGTACTTTAAAAATAAAACACTAATTTCACCAAAAGCCTTGAGTACATAGTATTTAAAAATGTGTTCTTTCGTCATACTTGCGGGCTATGTTTAGAACTTTGGTTCTTTTTCGTATGCGCTGTGGTTGCTTTGATGGCGAGGGATGGGATGGAGAAGGAAGCGAGGAGAGTGTCTTAACCTACAAAACAATATTCAAATATATTTTGTTTATTGCGCGCAGAAAAAGAATTTTATCCAAAGTTGTACTTCTACTTAAGAAATATTAAAACTGATTTTTTTTTTTTTTTTAAACTGCTGTATTAAACATAGAAAGGCTGTTTGTCATTTATCATCAAGCCAAACTACTGAAGGCATTTTCAGTCATTGTGTATTAGGGTGAAACTATAGTCTTAGTAGTGTTGCCTATGAAATTAATAGGAAACTACAACTAGATGTTAACATCAAGTATTTCTGGACATCAACTGTTGGCATAAAAGCATTAAAAGCAAAATTAACTAGTTTTTATAGAGCAGATAACAATCTACTAGACTATACTAGTAGACTATACCAAGAGAGTGTGTATGAGCCATCAACAGAACTGGGAAGGGGAAAAAAAGAAAAAGACAACCTTTCGCATGATCTTCCTTCCATAGAAAAGCACTTTATCTCGTTTCCTGAATCGATAGTGAGGTACACCCGGTTGTTGATTACCTTGTCGGAAAATCAAAAAATATAATTCAGATAAACAACAAATGTCATTCTGCAGCAAGACTAAAAAAATATATATATATAGATATATATCTATATCGCTATCTACCTATCATAGAATAAATATGAAGTTCAGCAAGAGGTCAGATGACTCACGGGCATGTTTGAATCTCCTGTAAAGGAAGAGCACCACAATTCCAATCAGCACAACTGCAACCATAGCTCCAATCAATACACCTGTAAGCTAGAAGACAAACAAGACTGATGAGGCAATAATATGATCACATGACAGCACAGTTACATAGAGTACAGCACGTTTGTAAAATTGTTTTTAGTCCAACTTTGCATCACAATGAAATTACCCGTATAACTCTAAGCAAAACGAGCTCTATTGAGTGGAAAACCGCCCGATTTGATAACACTGTATCCAGGGCCCTCATTTCTTGTACAAAACACAGGCACTCAATTTCCATTTCATACCATGCTGGTCTGCATCCTCTCCTCCAAAAACTGTGGCAGCCGTGCACGGAAATCAGTTCTGCTCATCGTTACCACCTAAATATAACACAACAGATTCAAGTAATACATGTTCAACACTGGTAGCTCCCAACTAACTCACTTTTCTCCTTTCAAACCAAGTTAGGAATAATTTTAAATGGAATTATGCGCTTACTGAACTGGCCATTTTGCACAGGTCTCCATCATCCTTTCCATGACACTCTAACCTATAAGACAAAAATCTCTATTAACGCTGAGTCTGCAGCCCAAAAATCACATGCCATCGAGGGGAACCAAAAGTTGCTGAGGAAAAGGCAACAATTAAGAAGGGGAACACGGATTTGTATGTTAGCAGCCACTCTCGCCATGTAGCGTCGTGTCGCCTTCTTAATTCATCTTAATAAAATTACCAGAACACGAATAGGTGTTATAATTAGCCAGCAACAAAGTAACTTTCGATAGACGTCAAGCTTTAGACGATTTACTGAATACGTCTGAATGGAGTAGCTAACGTTAGCTAAAATAACATTCGCTAGCAGCTGTCCAGCTGACTGAGAGTAGCTGCTTCACAAGTTATCTTGAAGAACTAAGATAGTCAAACTCTGTGAAGTTGACAGGGTGTAAAAAAACCACGAGGCTTACTTTTCGAGCATCCTGGGGTGCCGTTTTCAAGCTGATAACATAGCTAAACAGAAGCTAGAATAAAGTTAGCGAGAAGCTAACAAAGTTTTATGCTGTCAGTTGCTTAGCTCCGCCCTTATCCGCTGTTACCTTGGTAGCGCTCAGATCATTTATCCAATCAGAAACGGACTAGGCACATCCTCGTCTTCCTGTTTTTAACAAAGCATCTTTGAAGGCTACAAACATCCGAGAGGAAGTGGAGTTTGTTTATTTCTCGACCAGTCTCTTGTAGTGCTTAATATTTCTATAGCATTTTCGAGTTACCTTTGCCTATTTCAGACGTTTAATATTTATATTTGTCACACTTACTTCACATGATCAAATACATTTTAATATTGGACAATGATAACATGTGTAAATACAAAATATGAAAGCTGAATGAGCTTTAACTAGCCACACCCAGTCCTGATTTAACCTAGAACCTCTTTGTGAACTAGCCTAAAAGATCTCAAAATACAACATATCACGAGCTAAAGAAACTTAAGAAAAGATGAGAAACAATGTCATTGATATCTGTCCGTTTGGAAAGGGTTACGACGCCATTTCTCTAAGCTCAAAGACTTAGAAATGGCAGGTGAACCATGGTGAACCATTATCCACAAATAGAGAAAACCTGGAACAGTAGGGTTTATGCAACCATACCAAAAAACCTCCAAGAGCACATTGACGAATCATTCAGAAGGTCACAGAAGGACCCAGAACAAGTTCTAAAGAACTGTAGGCCTCACTTGCCTCAAGTAAAGTGAGAGTTCATTATTATTCAACAATTTAAAAAAGAGAGAGTGGGCAAAAATGGCATCCATGGGAAAAATCCAATGGCAAAAACCAATGCTAACCAAAAGGAACACAGAGGCTCATCTAAAATTTGTCAATAAAACATCCCTGAAAGTTTGGGGAAAGTACTCTGTGGACTGACAAGACAAAAGTCAATCTTTGTGGAAGACTTGGGGCCTGTTAAATCCCACATAAAACAAACACAGCATTTGATAAAAGGAACATCATACCAACATTCAAACATGGTGGTAGTGTGATGGTCTGGGGCTACTTTGCTGCTTCAAGACCTGCATGACTGCATGACTTGCCATTAATTCCTCTCTCTAACAGAAAACCCTGAAGGAAAATCTCCACCCATCAGTTTATTCCCTGAATCTCAAGAGCAGTTGGGCAATACAGAGGGACAATGATCAGAAACACACCAGAAGTCCACCTCTGTATTGTTCAAAAAACAAAACAAAAAGAAGGTTTTGGAGTTACTTATAGCCAAAGCCCGGACTTAAACCAGGTTGAGATGCTTTGGCATGACCGTAATCAGGCTGTTCAAGTTCAAAAACTCTCATTATGGCTGAAGTAAAACAATTCTGCCAAGCAGAGATGATCATTCCTCCACAGTGATGTTAAAGACGCATTGCCAGTTATTGTAAACACTTCACTGCAGTTCTTGCTGTCAAGGCTGGCACGAACAGGCATTAAGTTTAGGGGGCAATTACTTTTGTATATAGGGTCAGGTAGATTTGGAAAGTGAATTTTACTGCTATATTGCATGAAATACTGCTTCCATAGAAATAAATACATCAAGAGTCATATAGACATGTAATCAATAATTTTATTACCATAATTCATTTGCTATTAACAAAACTGATTAAGTTTCATCCAATGTTTTGGATTCCATGATGATGAAAAATCTGCATTCACCATACAACTTTAATATAAAAACGATTACTCATGACAACTTTAAAGCAAAAATTTAGTAGCTAATAAATTCATATACAAACATTCATGTACCAACATTAGCCACTTTTTCATATTTAACCTTTAATGTATGTCCATAATGTCCATATAAATAGATATACTCTTTCCTTCACCCTCCATTTATGCATTTAAATTAAACCATTCTCATACGGTCACTGCTAATATGCAGTCACTATATAAAAATATGTAAAGAGGAGTTATGTACAGTCATTCATCTTTTTATGTGTATGCTAAAATAATGTGTAGTTTAAAATCTGATTTGAATTAAGTGCACTTAACATTACGTTCAGACACAAAACACGCACGTACACGGCATTTACAAAAACACTCGAGAAACACTAGAGGGAGCCAAAGTCATGGTAACAACTATACTTTTTATAGAAAGTAAATGATTAAACTGCCATTTTTTTATTGTCCACACAGATGTAATTTAAACAGATATAGAACTTAATTTTCAACATGGTATATCTGAGTCATCTGCATTTTATCTCTTTCTGTTTTTACTTTCTTTAATTTCATGAATGCTGTTTAGGTTCACTCCTCTATTTGCTTAGGTACTGGGCGACAGAATGGTAGGCGAGGAGAATCTCTGAGTCATTTGGGCAGGTGTGGCGAAACTCGTCCCGTTTGTAGGCATTCTCTAGGTAACGTGTCAGACCTTTGAGCTCTGCAGGGATGGCAAAGTCACGGTACTCCTTGATCACCACCTGAGGGAAGAGCAATTTTTACAAATAAGTCCAGGAACGACTCATTACATTTCTCAAATCATCTCTACTATTCAGATAACAGTGAATATTTCTCTCTTCTTCAGGATTAAAAAACAAAACAAAACGAAAGGTTTGTATAGACATAGGATTGCTGAATTCTGTTCACCTTGACAATGTTGAGTTTGGGAAGCAAGTTGCAATCTGCCAAGGTAAGGCTGTCACCATCCAGGAAGAGACGTGAAGACACAGTAAGATCTGGGTTTTTGGCCAGCTCGTGAGGGAGAGGAGTTTCTAGATACATGTTCAGCTTCACCAGAGTGGAAAGAAATTTCTTCTCGAGCACTGAAAGAAGTTGCAGGCTTTCTGTTAACCCATGGTGGCTCTTTCCATCATATATATAGCATAAGTGACTTGAAAGTTTCAAAATTCTTACTGTCATTTAAACCAGGATTGGGATTCTTGATATATCCTGAGAATTTTCGGAAGATGTCTTCTCCAACACTGTTGGACTCTTTGTAACGACAGCACAATTTTGGGTGCCTGTTGTTAATCAAATAAAACATTTTGTTAATGTTTGGTGTTGCAGTGATGGGTTAGATATGCAGTGTGTTTCAAGGACTGAAAAGACTGTGGTTCATATGTTTGAAGCAAGATGCACTTTGCTCACTGTGGAGGGGCTAAGGTCTCCTCCAGGAACTCCTCAATCTTATTAGTGTCCGTTTTGACTTCATCATTGTAGATGAGAAAGGGAGGCTGAGAGCCTGGAGCCAAATCCTTCAGTACATCCGGAGCCCTGCAACAGATCAGTGAAGGCTTATTTTGGCACACTTGATCAGAAAGTTAAAATGTTTAACTTCCCAGCCTAAACCAAGCAAATGCTATGGAAAAGCATGCTAGGATCACTTTTTAATGGTGTGTTTTGACACTTCAGTATATATAAATAAAGCCATGCTATGATGACCATTGATGATTAGAGTAATTTCTGGCTTTTTTTTTTTTCAAAGTAGCTGCATAGGTAGAGACCACCCTCGCTGACTTCTGATGCATGCCCAGTGGTTTTTGTTTTATAAGTAGGCCTGAAATATGACAAAAATTGTTCTATTCAGAAAAGAGCTTCAAGGATTACTCCTAATTAAATTTTAAAGGGGTAAAGACTTAATATCCACTGCGGTTTGTTCTCACTACCAAATGTGTTTTATGGCTATGAATTAGTTTACGAGTGCAAGTGTTCTTCTAGAATCAGGCACATTTACCAGTCTAAATTTGGTTTGTAGTGATTCCTACTGAGTGAAAAATAGACTGACATGATAAGTTTAACAAAAAAAATACAAACACGGGTTTGAAACCATTGAGCTGCTTTTGTTTTGTGCTATAGATTAACAGGGCTTCATTATTTCCCCCTTTTGCAAAACATGAAGAAGCAATGACTGCTGGAGTACAAGCAACCATCTTAACACCTTCTTACAGAATTTTTGAGACACCGGAATGAAAGCTTCCTATTTTTATATGATCTAAATAGTGTATTTTATATACTTAACTTTCATGTTGTTTATGTTAAGTGCAGCATATTTTGCTCCTTGCCCCCTCCCTTTCCGCTGCCTGTTCATCAGAAGGACAGCTTTAAATTTGATGTCAAACCTTTGTGTGGGGGGTTTATTCTTTTATTGTTGGTTTTGGTGTTTCTTACGCCTGATTCTCACTCATACATTGTAAATATCATTCAGCTTCCCGTGTGTGTGTTTGTTTTCTTAAACCTGCAATATCTGATTTTACTGACACTTGGGGGCAGTGTCAACAATGCATAGCATTTGTGTTTTTGCCTTTTTAAAAATGGAATGGAAACTGATTTGTTTTAGATATAAACCTGATTATTTTGAGCTTGTTTGCTTTAATTTTGTGTCACTTTTGAGTCAGTTACAACTGTTTGCTGACCATTTGTTTTTCTCACTAGTGTTTCTCAAACCTTTTCTTTTTTTCTTTTTTTTTTGTTATTGTTTTGAATCTCGTGGAGGTTTTGTGTTTCTTTGCAGGTGTGTAAAATATTTGTTTGCGTCATCTTGTTATCTGTCTTCACAAATATCTCTTTGTACTCGTTTTCAGCATCTTATCATTCGTAACCTATTGCGGTCATTTGTGTGACTGCTTCAGAATCTCAGCCCTTTGGCCTACACCAGGCAGCAGTCTTTTCTGTTCAGTAATCTACCATTTCACATAATAAATTTTTTACCAGTTTTTACCTATTTTTTACCAAAAACTGAATCCTGTATGAATGTAAATAATTTGCCTGCCTATATGTTTTATTGCTGTGGCTGTTTCTTGCATAGCATTTAGTGTCCCTGTAACCTTTCCTGAACTCAGTGGGGTTGGTGGAGGGTGAGGTGTTGGCAGGTTTTCATTGTTGGGTGGCTTTTATAATGTAAATCAGACTTTCCTCCCATTTCTTTTACAAATGCAACTCTCTGTCCTTGAATGCAACTTGTGAAAAACAATGTAAATAGTAGTTTTGTTGAGACTACATCAAAAAAGCAGTATGAAGCCAGTCTCCTTTGTGCCCAGCTCTTAAAGATTCTACAAGACTTTTTGAAAAACGAATAAAATGTGCTCTCACCTCTTCATGTCTACAGTGGTCAGGGTAAAGTTGGCCCCTTTTAACCAAAGAATCATGAAGAGTCTCTGACAGAAAGGGCAGTTCCCCACACTCTCAGCATCATAACTGGCCTGACAGACAGAAACAAAGACACTTTGCAGTCACAGCAGATGAGTATAAAACAAGCTTTTATGATCATAAAATTGCACAATTGTACGTGGGTTCTAGTATCAGGATCTAACAAAACCATGAGCACCTACACAGGTATTCTCGTTAAGCCTGCTCTGCTCTGGCAGTTTAAGCTAACTGCAAAGGAATTTCACACCCAGATTAAAAAGCCTATTATTGTAATACTGGTTTGTATCTCTGCCATATCCTGCATTGTATGCTTTACTACAGTTTAAATACACTGAAATACTGTAGTTTGCTAAAGTTAAAAGCTTTTTTTTGACACATTTCTGTCACTTTAGATGTAAACAAACAGGAAAATGTCACCTTGTGTTACCAAGTAGCTGGGAATGGGAAGGGTTTTTGCTTAGACTGTAACACGTCAAGATTGTTGTATGTCTTACCTTTACAAAGAGTTCAATCTTTGGCTCCTCGGCCATCTTACTTTCTCTCCGTCTTTCCACTGATGTCCACGTACCTCTGCTGGTTCCACAAACTGATTTCTTTCTGTCACTGCTGATGAAAGGACAAGGCAGAGCTGTGATAGTGACTGAAGTAAAGACATTTGCAATTTTCTGACACACCTCCTTACCTATTTCTTTCTCTCTGTTTTTAAATAAAGCACACATATATATATATATATATATATACTCACATTGGTGATCACAGCTAGCACTGGATGCAAGACCAGTACTTTATCTTTCCTCCACCTGTATTATTTAATTGCTCTACTCTTCACCTGTTTCTGGGGTTTGTTGTTCTGCCACCACACCTCTCCAGCATTGAGTGGCAGCCTACACCTCCTCTGGAGTTACCAGTCAGACCAGCAAATCTGGATCTGGCTTCACTTCCAGCATATTCTGTCGATGAAATCTTTCTGTCTGTCCAATATGACTCTTTCAGCCCTGGCTTGCTCTTTGTAAATTGCTATCTAGCAGAAAAGATCAGTTAGACAAAAAGGAGTCATCAAAAAAGTGGACTATTTCTATAGTTTCAAGCTTGCTTACTTTCAGTTCAGTTAATTTAAACTTTATTCATCACAAATCACAACAACAGGTGCCTCATAACGCTTTATATTGTAAAGTAAAAACCCTACATTAATAGACCAAAAACAGAGAAAACCCTTGCAAATCATATGACACCAAGATGTCTGTCTCCTGAATCCAAACTGGAAGCCCAGAGAAGAGGGGCCTGAAGGCTCTGCTTCCAGTCTATTGCTAGGAACCACGAGTAAACCAGCAGTCTGAGAGCTAAATGCTCTAATGGCATTACACAATACTATGAGGTCTTTAAGATAACACGGGCCTGATTATTCAAGACAATGTATTTGATGACAAGGATTTTAAATTTGATTCTGGATTTAACAGGGAGTCAATGAAGAGAATCCAGTATAGGAGAAATCTGCTCTGTATTTCTAGTCCCTTTCAGTCCTTTAATTAACTGCAGCATTTTGGATCAACTGCAGGCTTCCAGGGAGTTTTTAGAACAGCCTGATAATAACGAATTCAATTGTCCAGCCAAGAAGTAATAAATGCACAAACTAGTTTATCAGATAGGACGTTTCTAATTTTAGAGATATTGCACAAATAGAAGAAAGCACTTCTACATATCAGTTTAATATGCACAAGGACATATCCTGGTTAAACATGACTCCAATATTCCTGACAGTGTTACTGGAGGCCAAGGTAAAGTCATCCAGAGTAAGAATCTGGTCTGATACCACCTTTCTAAGTTTTTTAGGGCCAAGTGCAATAACCTCAGGTTTAACTGAATTTAGAAGAAGAAAAGTTGAGGTCATCGAGGTCTTTATGTCTTTAAGATATTCGTGCAGTTTAACTAATTGGTGTGTTGTATCTGGCTTCATTAATAGATAAAGTTGGGTGTCATCTGCATAGCACTGAAAATGAAGGCTATTCCTTCTGATGATACTGCCTAAAGGAAGCACATATAATGTAAACAGAATTGGTCCTAGCACTGAACCCTGTGGAACTCTATAATTAACCTCAGTGGGTGAAGAGAGGATTCTCCATTTACGTGAACAAATATGTATATAGATATGATTCAAACCACTGCTGTGCAGTATCTTTAATACCTACAGCATGCTCTAATCACTGTAAAAATATATTATGGATTACAGTGTCAAACACTGTACTGAGGTCTCAGAGGACACTCACAAAGATGGGTCCACTTTCAGGCCATAAGAAGATCATTTATAACCTTCACTAAAGCTGTTTCTGTACTGTCATGGGCTCTGAAACCTGACTGAATCTCTTGAATTAAACCATTGCTCTGCAGATGATCAGTTAGCTCTGTAACAACTACTCTTTCATGAATTTTTGAGATAAAAAGGAAAGTTGGAGATTGGCCTATAATTAGCTAAACCATCTAGGTCAAGTGATAGGTTTTTAAGTAACAGTTTAACTACTGCCAGCTTGAAGCCCTGTGGTATCTTTCCAATTAATAGAGACAGGTTGATCATACTTAAGACTGAAACATTAATTAATGGTAGAACGTCTTTGAGGAATCGACTCTAAAGGACATATTGATGTTTTGGAGGAAGGAATTACAGTTATCTCACGGAGCAAAGTTTGAAGTATATCACATGCTGCTGGAACATCAATAGCATGGTGCAGTAGTTTTCCAAAGGATGTTTTGACTGCTTGTGGCTGCTTCCCCATGCTATAAAGAAAAATTCTCCACTAGCTGATGAGTCACATTTTGCACACTGTGGTACCCTCACAGTGGAACTGGAAAGAGGGCTATCCAAAATACTGCCACAAAGGTGATATTGTATCTTAAATATCATTGTTGAATTTATTATTCAACTCTTTTTTTCTTTTCTTTTTGGCCACATTATTTTCTGCATGCTTTCCATTTCAGATATAAATTAAGCAGTTGCACTGAAGACATTTTTAGACCCAGTGTTTCCCATTCAGTTTGATATGTTTATATTGGACATTTTCCACAGCTGTTTCTAGTTGTCGATCTGCATTCATGACTGAATAAAAATGCTCTTGTGTAACAAGCATTCACCACCGAGACTTGTGTTCCGGTTGGCAAGAAGAGAAAGAAACACCCTCAAGGATGTAAAGAGAAAAAAATGGTGAAAGCTGAATGAGTGAGATAACATCACTAGAAAGAAGCAGACTGCTGTAGCTGTGACACAACCCCTACAACATTGTATTATTCCACAGGCGAGGAAGACTGAGGAAGGAAATCATAAGGGTGTGACCTGTCTTTATCAGTCATCTGTGACTTTTTGTGCTGTGAATTCCATAAGCTGATTTCACACACTCAAATACATGTTGATGAAAGCAGTTTAGTGTATTATTTTGTCCAGGATCGAACAGGATGTTGTTCTGCTTTTGAAACACTCGAATATTCTTTGAATAAATTCTTCAACAATTGAAACTAAATTGTCATATGTGCAACAAATATGGTGTAAAAACAGTTTTAACATAAGCACAACATAAACCAAATATGTTATATAAAACATGGTTTTACTAAAGGGATGGCATATTAAACATACATGCGATTACCATTATTTACAGGGTATGACTATGACTATGATGTTCCTTTCTCACATTGCTTCATCTGAATTGGTTGCACAAGCACAAAGATGGACTTTATTTAGTATTTGATAATCTATGAGATTTAAATATACTTTTAACCATTTTAAAATCCTATTTTTTGTACCCTTTGACAATTTAAAGGTGAGACAAACAGGTCAAGAGGCTACTGGGAGAGGAAAACAGGTAAAAGTAGAAAGGTGGTGCACTGAGTTGGCGACTGGGAAATGCAGGACAAGCTTATACACAGATAAGAGTCGGGTGATTGGGACTATTGTAAAGGAAAATTTGTAGTTAAAAGAGGCAGATAATTTCTTCTCCATGGGGTCCAGAAATCCCACTGGGAGCCACCAACATGCACAAGCTTGTTGAGCTAGTGATCTGCTCACAAGAAGACTAAGGATGACCTCTACTGCTCAAATTTAAGATTACACAAGATGGAAAAAATTTTGCAGCAACACAGGAGATCCAGCACACCAGTGCACATAATTACATATTCACAGATACACTGTTACAGATTTTAAACTACGACTACACTATCTGCAATTCATTCTGGATCAAATACAGATTTGTTCACCACTTCTTGCCACTGCTTTTTCATTCCTTAGCACTAACAAACCACAAGTGATAATCAGTGACAACCAGGCATGTATATGTAAATAATACTCTAAATATATCTAACATCTTGCTGCATGTTGTCTTTTGACCACTCACTGATGCAAACAGAAACATGATGTTTCTGATACAGGCCCTTTCCCTTTTGTTTTGTTTGCAAAATATTTCTGCACAGTAGTGCCGGTGTTGGTGTTCTTCCCCCTACAGCAGCTTCCCTGATTGTAACTCAGTCTTGTGTGAGCACCCTTGTGTAACCCCCATCTTCATATGTCATGCCTGACACTTCCTCTTTTTTATAGCCGTGCACACATGCAACGAACTCGTCTTGGATATGCTCCATTTTTTCTCATAGAGTGAGGGTTGCCACAGACATAAAAGAGAAAGAATGTTCCGCACTTACCAGAAGGCAGGAATTTAAATGCAATGCGGAGTTAGAAAGAGGGTGGGACAATGTGGACCTTTTTATGTAAACACATATTCAGCAAGATTTCAGAAAAGCCACACCTACGATTCTTTAAAAGGCTTTGTGTTTTTGGTTTTCTAACACAAGTTTACCATCGTGTTTCTGCTGGCAACAAGCAGAAACAATATTCATGGTGATTGAAGAAAGAGAATAAACCACTCATCTCATCATCAGGTTAGTGGAGGAGGTTTGGGGTTTTGCCTTTCATATGTCTTTCTGGTCAGTGTGGTTCATCTAAAGAAATTTCTTGCTAAGCAAAATCTTGCTAAATCTTTATTTGTTTGCTTGCTTATTTAATCTGCCAGCTTGCATTTCATTGACTGCTAGAAATAAATAGAAACATGCAGGTTTAAAAGTATAGGGTCACCAGCCAGTGACAGAACAACAAAATCTTTTACAACATCCTGTAGTTGATCTTTAGGTCTGAACTATAGACATGGCCTGTTTCTTAAGAATATTGCTATTTAATACACTTGTTGACATAGATTTTGAATAAAAATATATATAATGTATTAAGGATATATACAAATGTTTTTATGAAGGAGGCTCATTTGTTCTATTTGTTTTTCCAAACATGTGCTTTCTTCCTCTGCCATGCAAATGTAAGGAATAAATTTGTGAAAATATTTCTTCAGGAGTTAGTGTGGGAAGTCATTTTAAATGTTGCTCTTCTTCATTTTCAACAAACTGAAACCTTGTAGTTTCAGGTCTTACATATTGCAAAATCCCATTTCCTTAAGTCTGCATCACATTGTACTTTCTAAAGACAAAGACAGGTTCCACAGAAAGACCACACCATTTAAGAAAGGTAGAGCTTTTAAATGATATAGGCCTTTAGTTTAGAATTTAATATGCAATGTCATGCAATGCAAAAACAGGATTAACTAAAATATTTGAATTGCATTCGTTCGAGCTTTACACCAGGTGATTTGTAACTCACTTTGTGTCATTTGTGCAACTGCTTGATTCTGTCTTTTGAACATGAGAGGAGCGATTAACCAAATAACAGCTGGAAGATAATAACAATGTGTTTTATACACATGCAAATACTGACTGAAAGAGATTTTCCCCTTCTTATAAAGTAATATTTAATTTTTGTTTTGTTCATTTAAAGCAAAGGACAGGCAAGGTGCTGATCTGTGTAGGAGGTGGTGAATCGTGTTCATACTGGAAGCCACATGTGAAGTTAAAGTCCCTAATGGTGAGTCCTGAACACAGTCACTACTCTACCCAAAACTGAATACAACACACTTTTATTTACTTTAAGAGAGACTTCTGATTTTCCATATAAATTTACAAAGTTACCTTGTGAAGAAAGTGCTTCTTTTTTCAGTTTCTCCATAGTTTGATGAGGTGTTGGTCACTTAATGAAAGACCTAGGCTCTATTCTGAGAAGCAAGTTTAGCTCTGACATTGTTAAGCCAGATAAGAAGAAAACCCCAACATTCTGCTCCAGAAAAAGTCAGTTACTAGGTTAAAAGAATCTGTGGACTAAATCTGTTCACTGGCAGGTTTTCAGCAACAAACTCTGAATTTCTGTCTGACTGCCACGCCACCACCACAGCTGAATCAGTGACTGCTTGTTTCATTTCTTCAGTCATAAAGTCCCTGGCGAACCTCAGAGCAATGTGAATTCGTTTCCAGAAGCTTACAGGTTGACAAAGACCGAAATCTCAGTTAGACGTTTGCTATTTTTTGCACTTAACACTTTTGCAATGATTTAGTCAGCAATAACAATGGTATGAAGTCTTGTTTTCACCACTGAAAAAATCAAAACATATTTTCTGCCAGTTAAAATTTTGAGATAATAAATCATAATGTAGTGTAACACATAATGGAGATAATAACAGAAGTTTCTGATGCATGTCTGGGTTTTGATAGTTTTTTCTTTTTGTTTTTGTTTTTTTTAATTATTCATTCATTCATTCATTAGCTGAAACAAACTTCCATAGGATGGAGACAGCGATTATGTCACTAATTTATTATTTGAATATCTTTAAATATTGTTTATATTAATTCTATTTAAAGCTTTAGCTTTAACACGTTGATCACTAATCAGTCATTTGTCAGTGAGAAGGAGAAAAAAAATGCCTGTCACAGTTGGATCTCGATGTGAATATTTGAATGAAGATGAGGCTGAAATGACTTTAAGACTGTAACATCATTAAATGTTGCAGGCAGTCTGACTGTGTTGTGAACATTTCAGGTTGGACTTTGTTCATAGATGTACTGAGGCATCTACCCAGAATGGGCTCTGGTAGAAGGTATCATTGGCAAACCAGGTGGAAAACCACTTGCACAGCAGGATTTAAAACAGATAAGCATCACTGATATTTTATGGTATGCTCCTGAATTTCTGAGTTTCCAGACAGAATTAGAAACTAGAATGCCTCCTCAAATTTGATTTCCCCAAAAGGACGCCAGTGACCGTAAACAGATGTAAACTGTGAAACTTTTCATTGGAACTGCCATTGTTCTCCATTTGTGACTCGCTAAAAAGAGCACTGACCAAGCTGTGGCTGTAAGAGAACCATCATCTGTCACTGAAGGTTGAGATTAGATCAGATTAGAAATATTTACACAGAGAAACATTAAAGCAAAATTTTGTTTTTCTCTTTGTTTTTTCTTTAAATCTCACTAAGCATTTAAGTAAGTTGGTAACATCCCATCGTTTTACTATTACTTTAAATTAAAACGAACATGGTGATAAACTGTAGCAAAAAACTTTTTTTTAATTTATTTACTTGTTTTTTGTTTTTCATTTGAGATGGCAACAAATAGTGTATCCACCGTAGTTTTAAGATAAACATCATTGTCCACACTGATGCATATTCACATCCTTCGGTCTGCTGGGTTTTAATCGGAGACTCTGCTCTTTATTTACCCATTACAATGGTGAATCTGTGGTCTGGGACCTCCGCTGTAATGCTGTGCTATACTGCAATTAAACAGACGTGAAAGTCAAAAGAACATGGTTCAGAAATTATTCACAGTGCAGGTTTGAGGTATATTTTTTCTTTTTTTAGTGGGCTACATACTGAACCCTAGAAGATAGAAACAAAGTATTGATCACGCTACCATCAATTTGATACCAATACCAGCATGGCTATTGGTAATACTGAAATTCAGATTTTCCCACCTCGACTCCGCTGATGATGTCTTTCTTCCTCTGGTCAGGCACGCCTTAACACAGAATTGAATATACACAGAGATGATTGACTTAGCACTGATAAGCCTCTCTGGAACCAAAAGATAAAAAGACTTTATCAGAATTAATCATCTTAGATTGACTTTTTAAATATAGAGTTTTGTGAACATGTTTCCTGGAAGAAGCCTCTGGTGTCTTAACAGATGACATAAAGGGATAAGCGCTAACATGTCTCGTTCCAGGAAGTTTATAATGACGTCCGTGCAACACCTTTTTTTAACCTGTGAACTGTGCAGAGTGCAAAAGGAAGAATTTAAATATGCTCAGTTTAAGTGGACCTTTAGAAGGATGCATTTACTGAAAATGTGAGGGATTATATTTAGGTAAAACAAAACAGATCATCCTTGAAGTCTATGCAGCATTCAAGAAAAAAAAAACATGCAAGTAATGTCTTTTCTTTATATATCTGCTCAAGGCAAACAGTGAAGCAGGAAAAAAACTGATGTGTTCATTCTTTTCTTATGACAGGGGTTTCACACCAAAAAAATACGCAAGTTGGTGAAGAGGCTAGTCATCCTCTGTTTTTTACCACTGTGTCTCTTCAGTGGGTGGCTGAGTAGCTCTGTAAAACCTTTACATCATGACAGCAGAAGTAGAAATGTGACCGTCCTGCTGTGGTATTGGCCCTTCAGCAGATCATTCAGCCTGAAGGGTGACGTTTGCTGGGATCTCTACCGTATCCCTCACTGTATTCTGGTGGACGAGCGCTCCTACTTCCCCTCTGCGGATGTAGTGGTGTTCCACAACAGGGAGCTGCAAGTGGGCCTCCACAAGTTGCCTACTAACATCTCACGGCCATCAAGCCAGAAGTGGGCCTGGATGTCCCTGGAGGCTCCTTCTCACAATGGAAACTTACATAAGTATGCAGATATCTTTAACATGACCATAACTTACAGGAGGGATGCTGACGTCAGCATACCCTATGGCATGCTGCTACGGAGGGAGGCTGAAGAACATGTGAATGAAGACAACTCTGTAAACAAGAGCTCTCTGGTTTGTTGGGTGATCAGCAACTATAAGAGCCACCACAAAAGAAGCCAAGTGTACAACAACCTCAGAGCTTCAGTTCCTGTGGTAGTTTATGGGCGCTGGACTAAAAACCGCCTCCCTTCCTCAGAACTTTTACCTACAATATCTCGCTGCTATTTTTATTTGGCTTTTGAGAACTCACTTGCTAAAGATTATATCACGGAGAAGCTGTGGAGGAATGCTTACGAGGGAGGGGCTTTGCCCATTGTCCTGGGGCCACCTTTAGGCAATTACAAAGCTGTGGCTCCACCTCATTCTTTCATCCATGTTGATGAGTTTGCGTCACTGAATGAAATGGGAAAGTATCTACAACAGCTTGCAGAGGATAAGAAACGCTACAATGAGTATTTTACCTGGAAGAAACAGTGGAAAGTGAAACGGTACACAGACTGGAGGGAAAGACTGTGTAATATCTGTTCAAAGTACAACAGTTTACCTAAGCACAAAGTTTACTCAGACCTAGATGCGTGGGTCAATGCTAACACAAGCTTAAACATTTGATCAAATTTTACTGTATTTTTTTTTTGCAACATTTGTAGACATCATTTCATCATTCTCTGAATTTCTTTGAAAACAGTTCAGAGTGAATGTGAAACGTAAAAATCTGAAAAATTGTATCTAAAAAAATATTTTAGAAATGTGATTGTATGCACACAACTTAAACTGCACTGTAACTACTATGCATTAACAACAATGACTGAGTGATCTGCTACACTGAAATCCCTAGCACTTTACTCCAGTACACTAAGGTTAAAAACTATCTAGTATGTGGAGATATTTAGAAAAGGGATGTAGTGGATATCTGGATAAAGTGTAACCTGCCTCTTGCATTATGGAAATGTCTGTAAACTGCCTCAATGTTTACAATAAAGCAAAACCTGGAAAACTTTTTAAAATTGTCATTTTTCATTGCTGAAGTGTTGAAAGACTCAGAGACCATGTTTGCACTTTATATCCAGGCCAAAACACACACACACCACTTCCTTGAATAATATATAACATACATGCACTTACTACACTAATGCCAAAGCTTAGCAGCATGAGGTAAAATTCCCCTGTTTAAATTCAGCTACAAACTACTGCTTACCCTATGATGAGGGTTTATCATGAAAAGATACAAACACTGTCTTTTGATAACATTTATTGGGGGATAATAGGCAATTCTGTAATTATGCATACATATGATTACAAACTTTTTTTTTTTTTTTTTTTTTTTTTAAGTGAAAAATGTCACTATCCCAGATTTTCAATATATTAATCAATTTAGTTTTGCTAAAAACTAACAGCTAATGCCTAACAGTTGTGATTGCACTCTCAGTAAATAACTTCAAGTTGATAATTTCAGCTTGTAATCAACACTGAGGTATCCTGGGCCAGAAATAAATTACAGCAGTACATATTGTTTGACAACTTTAAGCTGATCCTGCTAATAATTTTATTGTCACCTAGGGACTTCTTGATGTATTTTGAAGTTGGAATGACATTTAACATTGTTTTCAAAGTTTTAAAAACACTGAGTAAATAGTAACATAGGAAATAAAAAAGAGAAAGTTGACAGGGTAGTCAGTCAACATTAAAATCTAAATAAAGAGAAAAAGAATCCTACAAGAGTTTCTAAAAGCAGATGGCAACAAGTCACATTTACCGTCGCTCATCTGAGAAAGAAAGCGTGTACAAATAGAACAAGTAAAGGGTTGTAGTATTTGCCAGATTACGTCAAAGGGATTACACTAACACCTACTGAAGCGCTTTTTTTCCCCCTTTTGCTTAATACTAATAACCACAAGGGAGGGGAAAAAAGCAAGTTTGGTATACAAATAAAAATGGAATAAAAGCCTTGTAAAAAAATTTGGACAAATCAATCTTATAAGAGCGCTCTCTGTTGCAGTGCTAGTTTAGACAAATACTACAGATGCTCTCTACAGACATGACACAAGAAGTATTGCACAAGTATTGGCCAAACTGTCAAAAATGAATACTGTTTAAGGAGGTGTCCCTCCCTTGCTTTTCCCTTGTTGGCACCACAGAAAGCCTACCCAGAATTATGCACAACTAATACACCCCAGCTCTTGAGCATTTACAGACCAAGCCTCATTCCACATCTGGTCCATAAAGTCACAGCACAAACTCAAAAACTGGACTCATTGGCCAATACATAGTCATGCAATAAATGCGCAACTCCACATCCCCTTTTGCTATATGAAGTCAAAGTAGTTCATGGTCACAGAACACAGTGACATAAGACATTTCACAATCACCATAGCTGAAACCAGAAACCACTTTGATTTCACCCTCACACAACTCAGATACGATCAGATGGTTTGATTGCTGCATTTGTAGAGCTTACGAGGCAAGTTGGGCACATTTTTGAAAGGCAATCTGTGGTTCTGGTTGGACTATGGCTTTATCTAGTTGGGTGCCCAACCACTCCAGGATTCAGGGCTTGTTTCATGACATCAGGCCTGGGAAGTTGAGGCATGTAGAGCGTGGGAGGAGGGCCTCCAGTGAAACTGGGCCCTGGGTAGGCCTGACTGGGAATGGGGGAAGGACTCTGCTCATACAGCTGGCCTTCCAATTCCTCATCCAGCGGCAGAGCCAAGCGCTTCCCCTTCTGTCTCCGGTTGCAAAACCAAACACGTACCACCTGCCAAGAGCAAAATAAAGTGTTAGTCAACAAAATGTGAACCACAAGAGACTTGTGGTGAGAGAAATAAGATATGCTTACATCTCTCTCCAGGCCCAGATCATCCGAAATGTGCTTGATTGCTTGAGTGTTCGGTTTGGGACACTTGATGAAGTAGGACTCTAGAGCAGCACGCACTGCCCCCTCCAGACTGGTCCTCCGCTTTCTTTTTCTGGTGTCAACAAAAACTCGCTCAATCTTGTACATCTGTGGAAGCCGAAACGTGTAAGAGGGATGGAGAGTTACTGATTGTGCTCTTCAAGCACCTAAATTTGTATCACTAGAGGATTTGACATATCTGCTTCAGTTTGGGCTTAGTCTAAAATTAAAAGGAGCCCCAGTTTGGCAATCACCTGGTCTTAAACTGGTTGTTTGAAACTTACATCCTGAGGATTTTCAGAGTTCTCCGCCTCATCCAGCCATTTCTGCAGAAGGGGCTTCAGCTTGCACATGTTCTTAAAGCTCAGTTGCAGAGCCTCAAAACGACAAATGGTAGTTTGGCTGAACATTTTTCCTGCTCCAGAAAATAAAAGACATAAGACTTGACGGACACACAGCCAGCTCCCCAAACTGCAGAAGACACTTCATGAGCATATAATATTCATAACCATTTTTAATTGCCAACATTTACCAAATCTGCCAATCCAATCTACTAAAGTCAGATGCAACATAAGATAAGAATAAATTTACCATAAAGGCTTCCCAGTGAAAGGCCAACATCTGACTGGGTAAAACCCAGAGTAATGCGCTTGTGTTTGAGCTCCCTGGCAAACTGCTCCAGCTCTTCAGTGGAAACAGTTTCCTGCTAAAAGGAGAAAATTAAAAAAAAAATAATCCAAAATTCAAGCGAAAAATCTTTGGCTGATAGGCAGCGCACATTTGCAGTGCTCTTGCAAAAGGTCTACGAGATGAGGACTCACCTCTTCCTTGCATCCTTGATTGGAGGACGCGGCATTTCGTCGGGAGGTGGCCGGCCTCTGCTGCTGGGCCTCAGGGACAACCTGAGGTGTGTTCACGCTGAAATACCCGTTCCCCGGAAGTCCGTTGCTCGGGGGTGAGGGGGACAGCGATGGGGAAGATGTCGAAGACGTGGAGGGAGTTTGACTACCGCTGCCAGGTGACGAGAAGGACCAAAAGGACGGGTTCCAGGTCCCAGTCCTAGCGTAGAATAATCCGTGGGCCATATCGTTGGAGGCTTGTGGAGTCAGGTACTGCTGAATTTTCATCTCGGATGAGTAGTCCTCGCGGGCGACCTTCTCCATCTTTATTTCAGGTAGTTTGATTTGCTCCGCCGTCTCGGCTTCAGGGGTGGTAAGGTTTATAGGCTGGATTGCTGCAGATACGCCAGGTAATTGGCCTGTGTAGTCTGCAAAGGGATACCAATGCTTGGGTTGCCCAAAGTCTCCAGCCTGTAGCTCAGAGGGCCTGTAGTCGGTGGAGACGGATGGGAAGGGGAAAAAGGCTTGAGCGGATGTCGATGCGATACCACTGTAACAGCTTTTGTTGTAAATGCGGCTCGGGTCTGGCAAGACACCATGGGGTACCTGGAAGGAGGCACTACTACCAAAACCCTCCTGACCCAAAAGCTGCGCGCAAGCGCTGGCGCGGCTGAAGTCATAAGGCCGGCTGTGGCCCTCAGGACTTTCAGACATCTTCCAAAAGATGAGAAAACCTGGCCGAGCAACAAACGCGCTTCCAGAAAGTGGGGAAAAAGTTGATCTAGAGGTGACTGGTTTTAAAATGTCTTATCCGTTTCGGGATCCAAAGGAGAAAAAAATAAATAAACCAGTTCAAACGTGAAGGCCTACGTCTGAATGCAGCATAACTACCAATATCCCAACGGCCTAGTCCATAAAGCTTTGTCCTCCCAAACGCTTATCTACCATCAGGCTCAAATGCGTGTCTGCTCCACAGATTTTTCTTATCAGCGCCACAAGTGTTAGTATCGTTTTACAGCCAATCATCGCCCATTGGTCGGCTAGTTGATTGGGCACAGCTGAAGGTGCATTTGTAAATGACCTTGACTCCTCCCAAAGAGGTGGGCGTGTTTTTTTCACCTGAACTTAAAAAAGTTATTTTTAGCACGGTATTGATACTTTATGTATGTGAAGTACATATATTTTAAAGTTAAGCTAATGCTTAGAATAAACTGATCTACTTGGAAGACCATAAAAACACTGCTCAAAAACCACAGGTCACTGCTCCTGTGAAAAAAACAATTTAACATCCTAACTCGCTCATTTCATACATAAATTATAATGCAGCGTTTCTTTACATTATTCCTCGTTAATGGCATGGCTTTGACATTAAAATTTCTCACACACAAGCTTCAGTGTGGCCTGAATCAATGTATTTAAACAAATACCAATGTCATCCCGAGTAGCTGATGAAACAAATTAACCTAATGAACCAGGCCGAATGTAATCGTAAACACATTGGGGTCGGGTACTTTTTAACTCTAACAAACATAAATTGCTCATAAATTAGGCAACACTTGCATAATGGAATGAAAAATGGTTTATGGCTACTCGAAATAAAAATTTTCCCACCCATTGCAGATAAAGACATGTTCTATCTTGTTGTAGTGAGAAATTATTCATGTCCGTGGCACCTTTTTTTTTACAAAGTGTATGTTTTCAATTGTGGATTTTTTGTTTGTTTGTTTGTTTGTTTGTTTGTTTTTTGTCTTCTTCTTCTTAAAACAACTGAATATAACTTTATTCAGAACTATCAGTTAAAAATCTGTATTTGAATTAGAGGATTGTGTTACCGAAATAAAAGACAGTCTACAATTTTTATGATTGTTTAAAAAAACCCAGATAAAAATGCGATTATGCATAAGAGTTTACATACTGGGATAAAAGGATAAAGGAAAAGGCTACAGTTGCCAAGGTTATGGCTACTTTTTTATATTAAGCTTATTAAAACATTCGGAATGGAAAAAAACAAGCTTAACCATAAAACAATCCACAGCACTCGATTGAACTTCTCCCATTCACCCCCTATCAATGGCTATTCAAAAGCCCAGTACAGATGCGATCCCCCAGCGCGAATAGTTGGCCGCAGATTGCGGCAGGAAGACGCACTGCGGGAAGGGAGTGGGGGGTGCAATTGTACGACGAGGCCCCGGGGGCACCCCGGGGATTTCAGATCCCGAGATGCGATGGTCGGCCATTAGCTCCTTTTCACGTTGAAACAAAAAGTCCTCAACCCTTTGATTCCAATCCCCACACCCATCAACCCCCTCCCCAACACCCCCATCATCTGAGACACTATCCTGAAGTTTCGATGGAAGTTTCCCCCTAGTCTGCATGTCCCACTGCAGGGATTAACTGCAATATGACCTAAACGTGTAAAACTGGTCAAGCTGTCTGCAGGCTGTATAATCAAGTTCTGCTGGAATATAGGTTGCATGTGTAGCGCCATGTGTAACATTTTTTCTCCTTGTGGCTTGAGGCCTTACCCCCCCCCCCCCCCCCCCCCCAAAAAAAAAGAAAAAGAAAAAAGAAAAAACAGTAAAACACCTCAAACTCATGTCATTATATTCTTGGTGGTTCATGTGCTCTAGTTTAAGACGTTCTTGCAAACAAACAGAATTTCTTCTTTTGGAACTTCTGAAATTAGCTCATCACACTACATTATAACCAGCAGATGAGCACTTAACACACTTTCGGAGAGAAGTCAGTGGAATAAAGGACATCAAATACCAGCTATACAAGCATTGTTCTGGGTACATGGACTTGGGGGAATAATTGTTATGCAAAAGACAAACACAGCAAGAGAGATAGGCTGGGCTAGAAAGAGAGAGAAAGGCACAAGAGAGCGCAGAGCTCTCAGGGTGCCCAAAGAAAAGGAGTGTTGGTGGTGTTGGGGGCAAGAGGGGGTGGAGGGTTTAGTGTTGAATGGCTCAGTACAGTGAGGAGGAGATGTGTGAGAAGAGTATCCAAGGATTTAGCTGAACCCCACCCACCCCCACCTCCCAAATGTCTCAGATCTTGCCTTTAGTTCTCTTCAAGACTCATCAGAGCCCTTCAGCACAATCAGAGGAGGGGAGAAAGTAAGAGATAAAAGAAAGCCTGCTGATAGGGTGGCAACGTGAATGTGTTGCACATCTCAACTGATCAGATCTGTGAAAGAAACACCTCCAACTTGAGTTTCATGACCCTTACTTGTGAAAGTAAATGTACTTGCTTTTTTTCTGGTCATGTCTTCCTTTTCTATTTGCAGATGCATGATGTGTAAAATGACTCACTTAACAGTAAACATGCACTTCTGGGAAGATCTTTGTGTAATTCCTGCAAGTAAGAAAGAACTTAAAAAATGTAATGAGTGTACCTACAATCTTATATTCAATCTGAGGGACTGCTTTCAGATTGTTGCTGATTTAATTGGTAGGATTCCTAAAATCCACCCTTCCTGTTGAGCAGCACTATCACTATCATCTCACAAACAAGTTTGATGGCATTTTGATTTCCCCCCTAACAGCCCTGCCGTTAACACCCATGTTCACACACCTCCACCCACTCAAGGTTTCATCCGAGGGCTGATGGCAGCCTTCTTCTCGCTGTCCACCAGCGAGCACAAAGAGGTTTACTGGCATTTGCATACATCTCAATGGAGGCAGAAGACTTGACACATCCCCTCCCGAGCACACACGGAAATTCAACCACATACACAAAACCCACAAACCTTTCTCTCCTACCACACACTCACTCACTCACACACATACACACTTTATGGGCGTAGTCAAGGTAAAACAAGGTCAGACAGGATCACTCAGGACTGAGGCAGAGTGGCAGCACTACATGCGTCATACTGCCAGGTTAAAGGAGAATGTATCTGTGATTGTTTAAACTGAGTCCTTCTCTATTCAGTCTGTTATTTTATTGTTATTTCTCCATATTTATGTCGACTATGGGTTAGTTGTTGTATTAGCAGGGAATATTTAGATGTCTTGTGGCATTTCATGAATATTTAGGATGAAAAATAAAGTTGGCTTTCAGTATTGTTTGATTGCACAGATTTTCATTTTTAAAATCTTTGAGTGTCCCAGAAGGTTGTAACATAGATCAACGTCCATTTTTATATACATTTTATCTAAGAGCGCAGTCAAAATGCCAATTTCTGTTATACTAAGTCATCACAGAAGAAAAAATGTGTTGTTGTATTTTCTATGATTTGATGTTTTGTTGACTTGCTCCAGTCAAACTCAAAAACAAATCCTTAGTCTTAAGAAATGGACAAAAGAAGAAGACCCATATTTGATCAACATCTGGATAACTTTCTTTAAAACTGCAAAATAATGCACTGGCTTTGGTAGAACATATAACTATGAAGCTTTAACTTAGTACGCCTACTATGATTCTGACAAGGGGCCACTGTTGCATCTTTGTCCTAAATTTCCTGTAATTTCTTTACTAAAAACACCCAAAAGAAGCTTTATCTGTGAAAATACATAATACTGTAGAAAAGTCTTGAGCCACACCTTATTTATTTTGCTTGAAAATTAGAAATCTGTCGATTGATTAATTGAAACATGCAAGGATAATCGGGAAAATAAGAAAGTGTACTTTATTGATCCCCGTTGGGAAATTCCTCTCTGCATTTAACCCATTCACTCAGTGAAGCAGTGGGCAGCCATTGGGCGCCCGGGGAGCAGTGTGTGGGGAGGGTACCTTGCTGAGGGGTACCTCAGGGTAGCTGTTCAGGGGAATCGAACCCCCGACCTTCCGATCGTGGGGCCACCACTCTACCTACTGAGCTATCCCTGTGTTCTAGTTGAACAAGTTTGAAAGGTAATATTTAAGATAAGATAAGACTTTATTGATCCCACAACGGAGAAATTTTTGCGTCACCTCAGCTCAGGTACAGATATCAGAAGGAAATACAAAAATACAAATAAGTACAATCAGTGAAAAAAGTAAGATAATACACTATATACAATGGTAGCATACACAGTATGTGATTATGGATATGGTTGGAAATATGGAAGACATAAACTATACAGCTTGACATAACTATTGTACCACTACTATTCCTATGTATAGACATGTACACACACACATGTACACACTAAATATACATATGTATACATATACATACATATATACCTGCACATGTCCATACACATGGAAGGTCCATTATGCATGAAGTGGTGACCATGGATGTTCACAGTGTCCAGTGACTTATGACATCGTGATTGAGGAGTTAGAGTCTAACTGCTGTTGGGATGAATGATCTGCGAAAGTGCTCCTTCCTGCAGTGAGGGTGTTTCAGTCTCTGACTAAAGGAACTTCTCAGCCCACTCACATACTCATGCAGTGGGTGATGTGGGTTGTTCATGATGGATGTCAGCTTTACTAACATCCTCCTCTCGCCAACCACCTCCACAGACTCCAGGGGACATCCCAGCACGGAGCTAGACCTCCGCACCAGTTTGTCAATCCTGCTCTTGTCCCTGTCTGTGCATCCACTCCCCCAGCAGGCCACTGCATAGAAAAGGGCAGATGCTACCCCAGTGTCATAGAATGTCCTTAACAGAGTCCTGCAGACTCCGAAGGACCTCAGTCTCCTCAGCAGGTGGAGTCGACTCTGGCCCTTCTTATACAGAAGTACCTGAAGTCTATGATCATCTCCTTTGTCTTGCCGGCGTTGAATAGGAGTACGTTGGTCTCACACCAGCCAACAAAGTCACTGATGACCCCCCTGTATTCCTGATCATTCCCGTCTGATATGCATCCAATGATGGCTGTATCATCTGAGAACTTCTTTAGATGGCAGTCGTCCGAATTATAACAGAAGTCTGAAGTGTAAAGGCTGAACAGGAAAGGTAGGAGAACCGTGCCCTGTGGTGCCCCCGTGCTGCAGATTACCACCTCGGACACACATTTGGTATGAACACCTTCATTGTTCAACACAGCCTGAACTCTTTTAGGGAAATGTTCTTATAATTTCTTTAAAGAGACTTCAGGAATAGTTCTCCAGGCTTCCTGAAGGACATTCACAACTCAAGTGGTGTGTTTGGGATCACTGTTGCGCTGAAAAATGAGAGTATTCCTAATCAGATGCTTTCTAGATTGATCCATGCACCATGTAATTCTAAGTCTGATCATCCCCGCAGACCCAAACCATGATAGAGTCTCCACGTTTCACAGATGGATGTAGACACTCACCGTCTCCTGATATCATCAGGAGAGGCACCTCTCAGATCCTGTGTCAGGATTTTTTCCTCTTTAAGGATTTTTAAATTCTGTTCATCTGCTGTACATAGCTTTTTTTAGACCTGACACAAGTTCTCACAGCCCTCATTAGTACCTGGGCCTCTTCCTGGCCCAGGAACTGCTGGCAGTCCTCACCGAAGCTTTCCCCAGCTTGCAGTCTCCCATTACATCTGCCATTTTCTTTCAATGAAAACTGTCAAAACTAATTGAGAATGTCATCTATTCCTTCATTTGTCCAATTTCTTCAAATTATTTAAGGAAACACTGCACACCATGCACATATGTGCCAAGTACGTGCTAAAAACTCTTTCGGAATCACCTAATTGGGGCTAAAATGCTATTTTATGCCTGTCACACTGCATTGCTGTTGATCATTTTCTGGAAATTTAAGTAAAGAAATGGTAAAAAAAAAGTGTTTTAGGGGCAGGGGTCTAATAATAAAGTCTCTAAATAGACTATTTAAAATGTTTTATTTTCCTAAGTTCTCTGTTATGTGTAGACTGATGCTTCAATTATTCATCATTCCTCTGAAAATGGTCAGAAATGTCTTCAGAAAGAATGCAATAAAGTCCAGGTCTATGGAAGCAAATTACTGAGGGGTGGCACAAATTTCTGCACATTACCAAATGTTATCCACAGAAATAAAAGGCTAAACAACGTCCATGTTGCATGTGGTAAAAAGTTTTAATTCCAGTAGTTAGTCTGCATGTACAAATATCTATAAAAAGTGAACACTATCACTCTTTGTATGTACAATTTGCAGCATGAGGTTAACTTGGGACTGCTAAGAGGCAAGAAAGACGATACAAGACAGAGATTATTACCACCTACACGTCTATCACAACAGCCTGTCTCCAAAATTTCATTCAAGTGCTTGGAAGTCACTTTTACTGTACATTTGTCCTGCAGCAATAGGATGCATACATACATACAGGAGGCAGAAAATTCATTGCAGCATTGCCATGTTTCAAACACTATACAATCAAACCATGCAAAATACATCACTGAGTACTTCATTTTCATTTCTATTCAATATATCTATAGTCTTAAAAATCTTCATGTGCAGCTTATGTGGATAAAAAACAAAAACAAAACAAAACAAAAAAACAAACAAACTCAACAACACTAATATTTTTAATGTTAAACCTTGTGTTTTGTTAGGGAGTATCTGGGTATCTGTTCAGGCTGTCGACTGTTAGAACGTTTTCAGCTTATTTATTTGTATCTGCATGGTACACTTTTTAGCTATAGTATCATATTCTTTGGAAACAGCTGCAGAATTTTAGGAAAATAACAAAGGTTGAGGAAGAAATCTTAACTTAGAGTTTGACATTTAGGTAGGACAAACACCTAGCGGGGTATGCAAACTTACATTAAAAGACAAAGTGGCTTCGAAACAGACACAGAAATAAATTAACAAGGAAACCACCACACATTTGTAGTATTAAAAGCCGTGCTGGGGGAGATAGAGTAAAGGGTGAACAGGAAAAAGTCAGTTTTATCACATCATCTTCTACCAGAATCCTTCATTTCGATGCATGCAGTGTGAAATTGCGAGGCATCTTCCAGAAAAATGGCTTGTATGCCTGTGTGTGTGTGTGTGTGTGTGTGTGTGTGTGTGTGTGTGTGTGTGTGTGTGTGTGTGTGTGTGTGTGTGTGTGTGTGTGTGCGCACACTGTAAAGTGCTCAGCATTCATTTTGCATTCCCCTGATAAGGTACAGCTGAATCATCAAACAGAGGGTTCTTCACCTCCATCTCTCCAGTCTGTTGAGAGAGCGCAGAAAATGAGCAGCCAGTCATAAAACATTAGGAATGATCAGTGCTGTAAATATGTGTATGCGCGACTTTATGCGTGCGTTTACTCACTGGTGCAAGTCCGGGACACTCGTATACTGTGAAGTCACCTCCCACCTCTTCCTCATCTGATGTGCCCTCAGTTTCACTGACTTTCTGTTCTGGCTTGTGACTAAAAAAACGAATCGACACTTGAGTTAATGTGGAGGTGATGGGGTCAAAGGGCACAGGGAAAGGATGTGGTTTAAAGTCTATAAAAAGGCACAAAGGTGTTGCAAAAAGAGAGAAAGACAAAATAGCAAATAATTTACTTTCCCATTGAGAGCATCTGCTGTTTTTGATGTTGATAGTGAAACATTTGAGC
The DNA here is from genome assembly GCF_057382275.1 of Copadichromis virginalis. Classification (NCBI taxonomy): domain Eukaryota; kingdom Metazoa; phylum Chordata; class Actinopteri; order Cichliformes; family Cichlidae; genus Copadichromis; species Copadichromis virginalis. The sequence continues at coordinate 42,072,786 of NC_140624.1, read as the reverse complement.
ACTTTGGGCCAGAGTCTTATCTCCCATCTGTGGAGCAAACAAAAGCAGGAAGTGTGGATCACACATTTGAAGACAGAAGCCTCAGCTCACAAACCTTGTGGTTAAAGCAGAAGAAGAAGTGAGAAACAGAACTAATAATACCCGTTAGGCAAAGCTAGAGATGGGCGCTTACCGAAGTACCACTGGCAGATACACCCGCCCCTCCAAAAGCAGGGTAGTCTACCTTCTCGGCAAGATGTGATTCTTTTTGAAACCTGTGGGCATCATCAGCTTCTTTTAATACTTGAGGGGGTTTTCCACTTAAAAACAATCTTAAACACAACCTCAGAGCTTATGGTAGGTTATGGTGACAGCAGATTTAAGCAGGTTCTGATCTCACGGCCACGTCAAAGAGTTTCTGAATGTTCTTGCACAGCATGTGTCTTTATAACTTTAAGTTATTAAATGCATAAAACCAAACAGGACTAAACATTTCATAGATTATACTGCATGTAACTGTGTAAACTATTAGTTCTTTTTGACTTCAAAATGTAAAATAAATGACTTTTTTTTAAAAATATAAATTAACTAACTGCTGTATTGTTGCAAACACACTAGATTTGGCTTTGTGTTGCACTCACTTCATTTCAAATGAGAATTTCATATTCTGGTAAACTTTATTCAGCAGCTTTCTCTTGCATTACTTCAGATTTTCGGTATTCACACTTACTTGATGTAGCAGACAGTAGCCAGGATCACTGCCACCGTTCCCACCACCACACACACAGAGATGATAACTGCAAATTGATACAAAGAAAGAGGTAAACAGAGGGGAACAGAGCCTGTTAGGGGCAAATAACAAGTAAGTGAGTGAGAAACTGATAACCACTGTGCTAGGCATTTATGATGGCTAATTTAATTACCTGTTAGCTAATTCGCTCAGTATAATTGGACATCAAAATGATGCGCAACATTGACGACAGTGATAAGATCTTCTAAGGCAAACTTAGAGCTAGGAGGCAACAAAACGGCTTGATAAGAAATAAGACAAGGCCCAATTTTTTATCTGGTTACACCCTAATGTTGCACCAGAAACCTGAATTTCCTGCTAACAGAGAAAAAGTGGTTTTTTCCCTTTGTGGGTACACAGAGAAGCCTCTTGAAGCCTCTCGCTGCAAACATCAGGCCCCTTGGCACTGTTGTGTACTGAGTACATGAATTTATACTCACTAATAATTACGGTGTCTGCCATGGGTGCTGGCACAGGTATAGGCCCAGCGCGGCCCTCCACATCAGCGGTCCAGGGTTGTGGTGTTGCTGCATTAGAAGATGGAGCTGCAGTGGAGATATTCAGGCTTTCACTTAACATTATTCCCTGTATCTTCTTTTTGTGTTTGGAGGCATCCGTCTTGCTGTTTTTTCTATCTGTTCCGGAAATAATGGCGACTGGAAAGAGAGAGTAGGAAGCAAAAACAGCAACAGAGTCACAATCACAGGTTACAAGTAAAAGGAAGGAAAAGCATTATCTGATCAGTCAAAGTGCTTCACAGATGACTGGTATGCAATAATCAGACAGCTGAAATGTAACATGTAGCATAACATAATAAAAGAAACACTTCAATGGGACACAAAACACTCTATGAGCTTTAAAAAAACCAAAAAAACAATAATACTCAAGCCTCTGTCTCAAATGGAGAATAATGTGTGATTACCACTTCTATACGATTCTGCTGCATTTTTCTTACCTGGATGTTTGGATTGCTTTCTTGTTGTTTGTTGCTTCATCTCCAACACTTCCTGTCTCTCAATGATGGAGTGAAGGAAGTCAATTTCTTCATCCAGGTCATAGGCTTTAATCTTATCTAAAGATGAGAAAAGATTCAGACGTTTTACTGAGAGAATTAATGAATTAAACCACCGATTATAAAAAGCAGTAACAATCGCAGTGAAAGCCAAAGCCTTTAACAATGAACTCATTCATATAGCATACAAATTGGATAGTAACCACAGACTAATTTTACAGTGGCTTGCAAAAGTATTCGGCCCCCTTGAATTTTCCCACATTTTGTCACATTACAGCCACAAACATGAATCAATTTTATTGGAATTCCACGTGAAAGACCAACACAAAGTGGTGTACATGTGAGAAGTGGAACGAAAATCATACATGATTCCAAACATTTTTTACAAATAAATAACTGAAGAGTGGGGTGTGCGTAATTATTCAGCCCCTTGAGTCAATACTTTGTTGAGTCTGGGGCTGAATAATTTATTGGCCAAGTATATGCGCAAACACATACAAGGATTTGGTTCTGATCAATGGTGTCTCTCAAGCACAACAATGTTAGCAACACAATATATGAGCAACAAAGAGTGTACATAAAGAGTAGTTGCAGTCTGGCAGTGTGAAGCAATGTGACAGTTCAACTATATACTATATAATGAAATGAAAAACAGCAGCTAGAATCTCATACGACACAATTAGGACAACATTACTCTCTTTGTCCAGCTGGTCTTCTCAGTTCCCAGATGTTTACACACTGTTGTGTCAGAGAGTTTGCTAGACAGTGGTCCTTTCCCATCTTATTGTAGAGACGTGTTAATGTACATTTTACACGTCTTCTATGTTCTATTGTGAATAAAATCTGGGTGTATGAGACTTGCACATCATTGCGTTTTCAAGTTTTGCAGAACGTTACTTGCATCAAGGCTTCCTCTCCTCCAACCGACTGACTATTTGGATTTCTTCTCTCTTTGTTTTTGTCATCTCTTTTCCGAAAGGTCTCAGAAACACAACTTTAAAGTTAATCCAGTTTAGTGACTGAAGGTGACAGGTGACTATTGTTGTAACCAGGGGAGGGACAAGCACGGAGCGTTTGCATATGGTTGAGGAATGTATGCATAGATTTGCATGTGTTTTGACTCTCAAGTGACAAACAGTGAGCATGCTCGTGCCTTCTTTTCTCTGGGGGACTGATTAAAAAGGACACAATGCTAAACTGTTGTTAACAGCCCTTTAGGCCAGACAATGAGTCACATTCTTGCAGGACAGCCAAAGGCTCCAGGGCGACCGGGGCCGAGAGCGTGTGTGTGGCCACAGGAGGAAGCACCGCAGGGGGGCAGGAGCAATCAGCCAAACCCTGGCTTCACTGGGATCCAGTTGCTGCCTTCACAATAGACCCCACAGCTCACTGCTAATGGTGATAATCAAAGAGTTGTTTCCCCCTGTAACACTTATCTGCTATATATCAAATGCTATAATTTGATATTATTGCTGTTTGCATATAATCCTAGTGAGACAAGAAGCCTCGAGTAAAATAAAGAATCAAAAGAATTAAATCTAACTACATGAACGATAATACATTATATCACCATTCAGCATTATTCCCATGAGATTCTTGTTATAAATAAAATTTATTTGATAGAGATGATGCTCTTTAAATTACAGCCAATTTCAATTTACAACTTTTTTCCTAGTTGAGTGTTTAAATACACAAAAATGTTTTACAGTATTCAATTACATAAAACTACAACATTATAGAGATAAATGACTACAATCAATACATATTTCTCAGGATCAGAACAGAAATATAATGAAATACAAATAAAAAGACACATTAAGTAGAATACTCTTTCCTAAAATCTTTACTGTGAAAGATTTAATACTTAATAGTATTTTAAGAGAAAATTAATGAATCACTCAAAGCGTTTGAGAGATTCTGATTTTTAAAGGTTGTGTCAATGATGACAATGAAGAGCCTTTTTTATCCATTCATCCTGTCTGATCCTTGAAGAATACCCATTCTATTTTTCAGCACAGGTTACTTTTCTCAGTCAACCCCTCACACAATCAACATCCTGAACAAATATTTAGCACAGCGTGCATTTTAAAAACTCCCAAGGAGAAAAAAAAAGGCACGGAGAGCACCACTCAATCCAACTAAACGAATGCGTTATTACGCCAGCACTACATTAATGATTACAGTGTCACTTTCCCTCCAGAAGGCTGGCCATCTGGCCAAGCTAATGCGTGTGATATGACATGCCAGCACTTTCACTGAGTGCTTTGTTACTGTGTCACCCCCCCTCGCCCCTCCAATCACACACACCACCACAAAAACACTACCACACACACACAAACACACACATACACCATTGGCTATTTAGTGCACTCCATAGCAGGTGTCTGTGGAGGCGGGACGTACCATCTGTACCCTGCAGGTGGATAAGAGCACCAACTGTGCCTCTGTGGTCGGCAGGAGCGTGTGGAGATGTGGGTTTAAATTCTAGTGAAACACACAAGAGTAAGTAGAGCCTGGCTGGTGGTGTCACAAATGTGTGGTGTTACTAAAAAAATCTGCAGCTGATATGTAAAAAAAAAAAAGTAAATAAATAAATAAAAGTATTATATTTAGAAAAATCCCTCAGCATCCCACCGAGGCTAAGGTTGATCATTCACCCAACAAAAGTGGTGACTGTAAAATGTGGGTGGATTGTCACTCACCAAGTATGGACACCTCTCCTTCTGAAAGAGAGTTTCGCCACCGGCCTGATAATGACCCATAACCTCTTGCGAACACCCAGGGGGCAGTTGGGTACAACAAACAAACATTAAACATCTCAAAGGGCAATATGGGTCACACACACATGTGCTCTTTTCTTTTCCCACTTAAAAACCATTCACATTTCTTCCTCCCACCCAAGAAAATCACACATGTACACACAGACATGCACACTTACTTCCTCCTTTCCGTAAATGACTGACTTATCGGATTAGTCGCCTCGTTTGCAGGTTCTTGATTAATTCTACAGAAATGTCAAAAATACTATGACACAATTACATGTTTTCAGACCAAAAACGGAACAAAACAAAACGAGGAAGAAGCTCTCAAAAAAGTAAATATTTATATTGACTATATCACTGCTCCTTTATAAATTACAAGCTATAAAGCGATTAAACCTAGTTTTATGTCAGCATGCTTAGAAGCAGCAGGACAAGAAGTAACTGAGCTCTGGCCTGTTAATGTATAATCGGTGTGTCCTGCTGCCACCTAGTGTGTAGTTGAATTAATGGCGGTAGACAAGATGGAGACTAAGCGTCAATTCAGGGTTTTTGCAGCACAGTACTTTTTTTTTTTTTTTGGCACGACCTCAAGAAATTTAAGCCAAAAAACAAGGAGAAACCTGCCAGCATTGTAATATTATTTTTAACCTGACCTTTTTTTTTTTTTTTTTTTTTAAACTGGTCTTCATAATCATCAATCATAATAGACACACTTACTGCCTTTACTATCTGGAGGTGGCTCACACTTACATTCACTCCCAAATGTTTAATTCTGAGCCAGGAGTAAAACTAACAGTTGAAAATATTCTCAGATTTTCTAAAGATCTGTGACTAAACAGTGCTGGTCATGGCTCTGAGATCAGTACATGCTCTTTTCTGTGGGTTTGGAAAAAAGGTCAAGAAGACAATTAAGCCAGAGGAAAGAAACCAAAAAAAGGTCACAGTTTAATCAGAATCTTGTATTTACTTTATAAGGTGGTGAGTGGAGGGACTGGTGCGTAGTTAAAATGCCATTCTGCCACTTCATCTCTCAAGTTGGTTCCTGTGTACTTTATAATTGTAGCACCGAGCCATTATCCACCTGCTATAAAAGTTAGTCGCAGCTGAGTGCACGCTTTTAGGTCAGTGCGAAACCTAACCAGCAGAATTTCTATCACAAATAAAGAGCCGCACCTGTTTTTCCATGCATACTTACACAAAATGACGACGCCTACTAATATAAAGAGAAAATAAAAGTCTAAGAAGCTGGCAATAAATCACGCAGAATGCGCTGATCTTTTCTCTGATCAAGTCTTAGAAAGGCGATTTTTAGAGGTCAGTCAGTTATTAAAATCTGCAAATATTCATACTGATACTGTTATGTAAAATAACTACACAAAGCAGCAAACCCAGCATAGCAACAGTAGCTGTAAAAATGAAAATTTAATTTCAGGTATATAATAGACAACAGAGCCAAATTTATTTGATTTCTATCAACTTCTGTTTCCTGATTTTCAAATGTCAAAAAAAACAACAAAAGTAACAAAAAACAACAGCTGTAATATTTGCTGAGGGCAAATGTTCTGATGGTAAAACTGATAAAAATGAATCACGTAAACTGATAAAATGAGTCATGCTTCTTTCTCTGGTACATTCACTACATGTACAAAGTACTGGGCCACAGTCCCACCTAGCCATGCAGTCTGCCTTTACAAACATCTGCAAAAGAATGGGTCATTCAACAGAGCTCAGTGATTCAAGTGTGGTACTGTATTAGTATGCTACTGCTACTGCAAGAAGTCAATTTTGTGGAATACCTTCCTAGGTATTCCACAATCCGCTGTAAGTCGGATTAATGCAAAGTGGAAGCATTCAGGAATCAGAGTAGAAGTAACGCCAAGGTGACCCAGTACTTTTTGACCACTTAGTGTTGAGCATCATACACATCATTGATGATTTACAGGCTGTAAAACATGTTACATGGGAGTTATTTTACTTTAAGTTTTACAAAAGTAGAACAGCAGGAGTGGTATAAATGGCGAGATTGATTAACTATGATAAATCTGTATACGAATAACATTGACAAAAAAAGAGCATCAAACTAGCTCACTATGTTTTTACACACCACGCTGCATTTAATCATTAGCTCTTATGAATCTATGCTCTCCTCCACAATGTCTCTTTTGTCCCGTCTTCCTCCCCTCACCTCAAGCCAGTCGCGGCTGATTGCTGTCCCTCCCTGAGCCTGGGTCTGCCAGAGGTTTCTTCCTGTTAAAAGGAACCTTTTCCTTCTCCTTATAGCAAAATGCATGCTCAAAGGGATTTCTCTGTATTATTGTAGGGTCTTACCTTAGAATTTAAAGCACCTTAAGGTGAGCTGTTGCTTTAATTTGGCGCTTTATACATAAACAAAACGGAATTAAACTGAATTTCAGATGGTGATCATATTTTTTCTTGTTTTTAATACAGTGTGCCTTGTTAACATTTCATCGAGTCACAGAAAAGAAAAACAACAACAACAAAAAACGAGCTCATTTGTAAACAAACTGAAATAATGGAAATTCGGGTTACAATTTTTCTCGCCTCATCTTACAAAAGTATATGGCTGCAGGATATTTTCAACTGTCAGCATGTCATGGCCTTTTTGTTATTGATGGCTTGGTTTTATGTTGCATTATACAAGTCAGTATGAGCATGTGTACCTAACGGGGGGGGGGGGGGGCAGTCTCACATAGCTCCATGTAGATATAAAAGGCAAAAAAAAACAAAAAAAAAACTCCTGAAGAAAGCGATTGCTGTGCCTTTAGCATATACGGTTTCACAGCAAGCATGCAATCAGGTGACACAGCTTTCAGTCATACTGTGTGTTGACAAATGGCAGTGCACACCTCTATGTCAAACACAGGCTGGCCCAACAATAAACAATAAAAAAGTGCTGCTTGCCTCGCTTGCTCCACTTCCAGTGCTTGCTTACAAATAACTTTGAACAGTAGAAACTCGACAGTCGACTGTCACCATAGAGGCGAACAGTCACACAACAGAATTTTGATCTAAAAATGTAAGTAATCACTCCTTTAGTTGGAACAATAGGAATGACCTCAGAAGTGCAATATGCAGGACGTAATATAGCAGAGGTAGCCACAGCCCCGTGCAAAGAAAATACACCAAAAACCTACAGAGTGTATGAATGAATCTGTTACAGTTCCTTTTGTGTGTGTTTGAGGGCATGTGCATTTGAATGTGAAAATGAGAGAGAGACTCATGTGGATCAGTGTATTCTGCAGTGTATTCCTAAAGTGGTTTATGTAACCACTTTAGGAAGCTTAGAGACCTATGATGTACTAGATTCACAGCACCACATACATAAACATCACAGAGACACAAAAGCAGAAATGCCACCCAACATTAAAGTAACTATACTAACCGATTGCATCTTATCATCCCAGCGGACAGTTAATAATCCTCTCTCCTTCTGCATGATGTGACCTTTTATCCGCTGACACTTATCTCCCCCTCTTGTTTACCTCGCTCTCTGATGCTGCTGAGAATAATTTGAGCCAAGTTCGCACTGGATCCTCTCCTGCTGCAAATCTATATAAATTATTAATCCTTAAAAAGCCACATGTGGCCCACCAGCTGACATAAACACACACACGGTTCAAACACGCAAACGTTCACGCTCCTGAACACAAGATGCTGCCTTTTCTCTGTCCAACGTCTGTTGTGAAACGTGGAGTGCGTGTCAGCAGTGTAATGCCACGTCATGAAAATCTGAAAAATAGCATTTATTTCTGCAGCTTGGCTCTTTCACTGAGAGATATTGGATTCAGTGATGGAGATGAAGGTTAACAGAGACAGAGAGAGAGAAAGGCATGTCATCTGAGTGATTAAGGCCGCCAGTGCGGGGGCACTGCACGTGTGTGTGCGTGTTAGATGTAGCAGGGGCAGGGACGGATTACAATACAGAGAGAATCAGCCTACGCCATAGTTGCCAGAGGCATTGGAGGAAGAAGAGGGGGGTGAGCGAGGACCACAATAAGATGCCCTGGCAAAGAATCACACCATTAGGATAAGACATTAGCACGTTTGCCTGTTTATTATCAGAGAGAAGCCATTTGAACCTCACACAGGTAACCAAACTTCAGAGTGTTATTACAATATGCACAAAGAACTAGTCCAAAATTCTCAGTTTATTCTTGTCAAGCTGATATATATATTTTTTTATCTCAGTTTTAACTCTGCGAATCCAAAGACTGGAGAGTGACGTGCATGGCAAACAGTCACAGAATTCAAATGTTCCTAATTATTAGCTGCCCTTTCACGTCAATGATTAATGATTTTGTCAGTAAAAATTATATACGTTTTTAAACTAGCTGATCATTTCCATCCCGTGCACTGGTTTTATCCTGGTCCTCCAGTTTTTCCCACAGTTGAAAAACATGCTGACAGGCTTAATGAATTAAAGACACTCACACAGTTTATTTCAACAGTTTTACTTCCTAGTGCTTAAAAAAAAAAGGTTGGAAATGTTTGAAGATAACCAAACAAAATTACAGTTGTTCAGTAGAAGAAAAAGACTCGTGAGATTATCGTGTGGTGGATAATATCTAACAACACCACATTACTTCTGTCTTAGTTAAGTCTTTAAAATCAAGTGCTAGTTTGAGCTGTAATGTCCTCACAGGAACTGAGGAGTTTGTGAGCATAGTAAGTGCAGAGCCGTGTGAGAGCACGCTTATCTTTTTCCCCCCCCCACATACCATAACGCACGCAGCGTCCTTCCTCACTCTCCTGCAGAGGAGATCGGCAGGGACCACAATCTGAAGAACCACGCTTGCAGGAGTCGCGCCCCTGTTTAGCACAGACTGAGCGACACCCGTGGGCTGCATGAGAGGAGTGAAAATAAGTCTCATCAGCACCGCAGTCACACTGATGTGATGCAGAAACGATGCTTTTAACGTGGCGGTGAAATAGCGCTCTTCACGTTGAACGAATAAGAAATGCTTCACCATTACTGTCAGTCCTTTTATTAGTGTCTCTGTTTAGAAATAAAAGACCTGCTGTGGAACACAGTGTCTGTTGATGTCAGAGTTACATCACAGCTTCACAGAGATTTGGAAAATTGTTTTAAGAGTTCAATGTAACCTCTTAGGTTTAATATTGTCAGTAAGAGAGCCACACTTTTTATAGCTATCTGGATTTTATAACGCGGTGAGCCCCACCTGTTTGGCCGTCGATATCTGGTTAATCACTTGACCTGATTACTGCCGGTTTCACAGAGCTGCATCTGGATATATACACAAACAGCATGACAGACACACAAAAGAGGGAGTGGGTCACAGAACCACAGCAGGTGTGTTGGTGGCAGAGGGCAAGTGGAGCTCTGGTATGTTATCAGAGTGGATAATGAGCCCAGCAGTGCTGCACAGCTAAAGGTGAACAGCACAGCGGGCAGTGGTGCCGGCTTAATGAACACGAGGAGACTCCAGTATTTCCAAAGAATAACAGGTCAGGGCTGGTCAAGTATACAGTGTAATATACGACTACTGTAAAAACTTGGCTCAAGCTAGTGAGGCTGCCACAGCAGGGACTGAGTTTAGGCTCCTAGGAAAAGGGTGAAGGTGCAGCATTGTAGAGCAGGGGTGTCAAACATTAGGCTCAGGGGCCTTTCATTTACTGCAGGAGCATTTCTTCATCATGTGGAAAAACTGGCACATACTGTTGAAAGTGCGCTGACAAAATAGGGAGTTTGAGTGGCCCACTTAAGATCAAAGTGAGCTACATGCGGCCCATTACGTAAAATCAGTTTGAAATCCCTGCTGTAGAGGAAGGGATATGCTGTACTCATAATGTACGGAAGAAAGGAAAAGAGTGCACTTAAAGAAAATTTCATCTTGATTATCTTGTTTTCTTAACAGCTGTAACCCAAATTTGTATCTGAAAATAAAATTTGATTACCAAAAACATCACAAAACATCAAATATTTAAGAAGTTAAATATGACATATAAAGTTAAACTTGTTTACCACCATAAAAACACTCAGAAAACCATTGGCGTAAAAGCGAGATCACAAACTTGCAATTTTTTGTTTGCCGCTCATTTCCAAACTGGTACTGCTGATCTGTTCAATTCATTTCTTCTCGTCATGTGGATATAACCCAAACGTTTTTTTGGTCCATCTTTGTTAAATTCATCACATTTTCAAGGCAAAATTTATGAAGTGATTTAAAAGATTGTAGGTGAATTAGATGATTCATTCTTTGAATAATAAACTTTTTTTTTTTTTTTTTTTTAAACAGACTTACAGTGAAAGTCTTTACTCAATGAAAATCTGACACTCTCAACAGCAGCACATACACATAACACATTTGACAAGGTTACACACTGCCACGACTTTGCAATCGGCAGATGGGCACACATCCACATCTTCTTATGTCACTGACTGGCCTGGCCTGCGAGTGAAGGGCGAATGTGTAATCTGAGAACACTGTTTGACAGACAATATCTGGAGATAATGGAAACCATGGGCTTATTTTTGTGAACCATTGGTGGCTGACAAAAAGAAAATGGTTTATTAATCATCTATTAGCGGGAAAAGCAAATATTTAATTATGATTTGCTTTAGAGTAGCACGCAGGTAGAAATCTCCCTGAGCATCCTCGATTCAAAGTCACACTCTGTTCTCTCCAGTTTGCACTGAAAAGCAGCAGCGCTGTCACCTCCATCTTTCACCACCTGCTTAGTTATTCCACAGCACTGTGAGTGTAGCATGCTCATGCACCAAATTCCCCTCATTTCTAATTACAAGATTAGAAGTTCTCTCTGTTGCTTCTTTCCACTTCCTTCAATCTATAACCTTACAGGGAAAAAAGCATCACTAGAAAGAGCTTACTCTGTCCTTGTCCTTTTATGCAACTGCAAAAACTTACTTAACTGACTGAGTACAGCTCATTGCTGGGTATGTGTTTGCTGTAAGACCATGCAAATGCACTTAATTCAGAATTCGCCAAAATTTAGATCGACTTTCTTTTTTTTTCTCCATGTGAAAACAACACTGGTAGCTCCTATTCTTACTCCCAAAGACAAGCACAGAGCCAGTTTCGGTTTAAGAATGCCTTCCTCTTCTAAACAGCCTTTCAAGCTTATCTGTCCTCTCTCATTCTCTCTCCCAACAATCAGTCAGTTTTCTTTTTTCCCTCCACCAATTGTTTATTTATTTAACACCTCTTTGATCACAAGCCATTTAGGCCCAGATTAGGTGTTGATGAATGCACTCATGTCACAGATCAAATAAGCTGTTCTCATCTGTAAATGTGAGTTAATCAGTCCACTACTTTGGTCCCGAGGTGCTTTGGTTGCCAGTGGATGAAGCCTAATGCTGTGGTTCTCAATGTAACAGCACAGGACAGCAGTGCTCTAAAATTCTGCCATATGCTCAGAAATGTTATAGCTGCTTGCGGCAATAAAATAAATAAAAGCAAACCACAGTCATCACCATGTGGCACAAATCATTATCAGGCAACTTAAGAAATGATGATGATGATGATGATTTTATACCTTTAGACTTAAAGAAAAATGTAATTTTTGCCTCCATCGTGCAGTAAATACTGATGATGAAGTGAAAGAGGTTACGATTTCTACTGAGTCACTCCAGAGTCTCTGGGGTTTTTTAAGGAGTCAAGTTTTAAGCTTCAAATTTGTTTCTTGGACTCTAGTAGAGTAGCTTTGCATGATTTACTTTCAAAATTATCCTTATTTATCTTACACTGGCTCCTTGACAAGTCATTTTAGCTCCTTGTCCTTTTTCTCTTTATGTCAGATTTCTTCCACTTTTAGTCCAAACGCCAGTTAGCAGGGGCTTGTGTGGACCAGAGTTGACCATATAAGGATATGTGCTCTCATGACATCATACAGAGCCATGGGTACAAAAAACCTATAGTGTAAACTAAACATTTGTAACAGAAACATTGAGTAACAGAAATTACTTATACTGGCCTTAGCATATGAAACACTGTAACCATTAAAAAAAGCTCACATCCCTGTAATGTTCAAACAAAATTACACAAGACAATTCTTCATTTGTTTGTCATATAAATTTTACAAATGTCAACAAAAGATAAGAACAATTTCATTCCTGTCAAAGTTAGGGATCGGGATTTTTTTTCTTTATTTTTAGCATCCTGATTATAATAAGACTGCTAGAATTTCAGCACTTCATCTGTTATTCATCATGTGGGAAGTTAATGTGCTGAAACCTACTGCAGTCACATGAGCGAGGAAAATTATTCACCTCACGCACAAGCAGCCATACATACACAAACCCACTCTCCGTGCTCATGAATGTGTGAGGCTGACAACGGAGCGAAAATGATGGTGAGAGGTGCAGCAGTCAAACAGAAACTGCATGCATTACCATTTTCTAGCATAAAAAGGTTTATACAATAATTAATCTGCAGTAGTAGGCCTTTGGTTCTCCAGAAAGCCAAACCGCAAATACATATGATGATACTTTTCTAAACACACCTGAACAACATGGCCCTGAGTGCTTAATCCACTGCATTATGAGAAATAGCTAAGTAAATACATGCAGTGGGCATTAGTTGAAGTGTACCGTATTTGCCTAATGCTGAACATATGTTATTAAATCAGCAGAGATGTGTCCCAATTTGCTTCTGTTCAGTCTACAGGCATCGGTTTTCCTCGCGTATGTTCTGAGCTGTCAAGGCCACCATAAATGAACAAACAAAGATGCTCAACAACATGACAATCGTATGACCAAGCTGCTCAAATCTGTTTGCGGCTGTGACAAAAGGAGTCATCGAAGTGAACGTCAAACAGGCAAAGAGGTGGCCTTGCGTCCACACAGTGTTGATGCTAATTAGGAAGCTCAGTTAAGATGACAAAGGAAGAGGAATATAAAACAAGACAGAACAAGAGATGGAGAATGGATACACATTAATAATATAGATACACATTTGAAAAAGCAGATTTTCTGCACTAGATAAGGACGTTTAGTCTCAGCTAAGACAGAGGAGGTGTGAAAAAAAAAAAACATTATGCAACTCAGGGACTCAGAAGTCCTTGGAACAAGTGAAAAATGACTTTACTAACCATCTGCTGCTGCTGTTGCCAGGCTGTGTGCTAAGCAGCAGCTTTGCCAGCAAGAAATGAGAGGCAAGCAGAGGCATTCTCACACAGCCTGGTACACACCTACACTCCCAGACCAACACTAAGACACATGCACACAAAAAATCTTTGATTTTTTTTTTCTCTAACTTTTGTCACATTACTGTGTACACATTTAAGCTGTTCTACAAATACAGTAAAATAAACCACACAGCCATGTGTGTGAATGTAAGCGAGTTAGAGGAAGCAGGAAATGGGTATGCCAGGAGGACCATACACTCCCATTGTGTTCATTTCCTGACCCTTTGATAGCAGATAGGAAGCAGCCCAACAGTCCAAATCAAGTGAAAACATTAAAGAGGTCTGTGCACAGCTCCTCACTTGATATAGTCCCCATGGATAGTAAATTTGACTCGATTTGAGTGTTTTTATGCTTGCATATGCGGCTTTTTGGAATTCTGTTTATCCACTATGCTCTAACAAATGCCAACAACATGTTTGTAGTGGTTTGTTTTCCCTGGCATCTGCTGGAAAAAGACCTGCTAATGTACGCTACCATGGAAGTGGATTACAGCAGAATAATGTAACACGAGCCAATATGTTGGTCAAGTCATTATAAAGAGCCTCAGAACAAGGATGGCTGTCAAAACCTCATTCTGAAGGAAGTGAAATGGGAAAATCATGCTAAGAGAGAACAGAACAAAAGCCAGCCAACATCCAAGGAAGAACTTTGGATGATAAAGTTGGGCATTTCAAATATTGACTTTCTAGCTTGTCAGAATTCTGCAAATTTGGTCTTTGCCTTATCTACTGCATTTCCATTTATGCATGCACATCTCAACAAATCCAAACACCTACTTTCCATTTTCTTCGCAAAATATAAAGAAATTAGCTAGAAAAAAACCCCAAACACATTAGGACATTTTATACAGCTGGGATAATTTCCCTTTTCTGCAGTTAAATGATTATAAGGTCGAAGAAAAACAGACTCAACAGAAGTTTTTACCCACAGGCCGTCAAACATGCCCTACCTCCACCCTGATTGGAGGATAACTGTACTGCCAACACTCATGGACATTACACCTCATATATAAACCAGATTTCTATTTATACTTCAAAGCAACCAACATCCCTACCTCTTTAAACTGTATTTATTATAACCTTATTTAGTATAGTTGCAACAGCACCCCCCTACTCAATGTGCAATATCACTGATCACACTGCACCTGCTCCTCAGATGGCATGTATGTATATATATATATATATATGTAAGCGTGTATGTGGAAATATGTGTGTGTATGTATGTACGCATGCATACATGTATATATACACACATATATGTATGTTTGTATGGGTGTATCCGTATGTTTGCAGGTGTATGTATAACTGTAAATGTAAATTTGTCTGTGATTGTGTAAATACTTATGCTATTGTGTACTTCACACACATGGAGAAATGCCAAACAGCCTTTCATTGTTCTTGTAACAGTGACAATAAAAGCTATTCTATTCTATTATTTAAAACCACTTCTGATTGGACATAGAGGCAGTTTGTCAAGTGGCAGCAACGTATAGGTTTCAGAGTCAGCTTTATTTATCGCAGAGACAGAAAAAGTGGACATATTAACTGTTCTGTAATCCCCAACCCACTTGCCTCATTTCTCAGAAAACCATGCCAAAAACCCTGAAGCCAAAATATAGAGCTGTACGTGGCTATAAATGGCTGAGGTTGTGAAAACTGTCTACATTATCATTTTCAGTAGCGTAGGTGTTAGTTTCCCTCGGTGATCTGGTACGATGATTCACCTAAAATTAGGGTGGAAAATGGGGCATGATTTACACCTGCTAGTCATGCGAGCAAAAGCTCAAACAGACATGCAGAAACACAGGCAGTCGTGCTCAAAAGACAGAGGCAGGAAATACACTGGTAGCTTAAGGCAAATTACATTTTTTTATTTATTTTTTTTTACATGATGGAAAAATGAGGTCGAACAAGGTTTTGTTTTATACTACTGCCAATCAGGCCCATACCTCGTCTGGCTTATCACAGTCTGCCATTTATATTTCTGTTCCAGTAACTTCTGTCATTTTAGACAATGATGAGTCTAACCCATTACACGGGAGACAATTACTATGTCATTATCATTAGAGTGAAGCAAAGCAGCACATCCCACAGCGAACAGAACAGAGGTTAAAGTGATTAAAACAATGGCGGTGTGCAGGCAGCAAATGAAAGCTCCTTTATTTTGTCATTTTTCCCCCCATTTTATTTTTCATGGTCATCTTGTTTGTTTGCTCCTGGCACGATCAGTTGTTGCAGTACAATATTTCAAATATCCATCCTACGATATTCATTTAGTGAGTCTTATAAAATATTATATATTAGATTGACTAGTGTAAATAATATCGATCAATAGAGGCAGGCATTCCTTCTAACTATATGCACAACGGAAAGAGTGCAGTGAAACCCATGCATGAGGTATTGCTAGTAGTTGTATTTAAAATCAGGCTAAACCGATGCAGACATTCTTGTTAAGGATGTGGCTACACGCAAATGCAAACCTGCTGACAGAGAAAATTTGGTGCTCTGAATTTTCACCTTTTACTACACAGCAGTAATCAAAAGAAAGAAGTGCAGAGAAACTAATTGAAGGTAAAATTCTGCTGACTCGGGTTTGATCAAACGTGTGTGTGTTTGAAATTAGCTAATTGTGGCTTACAGCGCGAGTGAAATGAGTCAGCAAAATACACAGCCGACTTGGGGGATGTCACACCGAGATATCACTGAAAATGATCATCTGGTTAGGGGGAAAGCACTGAGGTCACTGCAGCTCCCACATATTAAGGCGATGCTTTCGAGTAAAAATTGTCAACGTAACATCTGGGGCTCCGTGCAGCTGTGTCTTGGTTGTTCAAAAGTTCATCTGACTGTAGTAAAAGGCTTTTAGCTTATATGTTAGGACCAAACTGGACTGCACTGGAGTGAACTGGAGCAGAGTTGTTGGGGGGAAACTCTGTAAAAAACCCAGGAGAAATAAAGACACAATGAGACAAGGTTACTTTTTATGCTTTAACGTGCGCACGGGTGAGCTGCAAAGAACAACTCACGTCGTGAACAGAGGCTTGGCACTTTTTATAGAAAAGACAATGAGAACAGGATAAGAAAATAATAAACAGATAAAATAAACAACTCCATATGTGGCGCTAGTCTCGTCAGCAGAGAGCTGGGAGAAAGCTGTGAGAGATAAAACAATCTAAAACAATATGTCCTCGCTGGGAAAGTCTAAGAGGATAATTCTAAACTAATCTAACCATAGACAAAGGGCAGAGAAAAGGCATCTTTGTACATTTAAAAGAAGGTAAAGAAACATAGAATCATTTTCCACTAACAAGAGTGAATGAATGGATGTTGAGAAAAAGAAAGAAACAAGCACACAGAGTCCTTCATTTCTTGAAAAGATAGCTCTAGATGCTCTGTAAGTTAATTTTGGCCCTTTAATTTCCCAGAGAGGTCTGCTAGTCCACAGAATGCTCTCAAATACGAGGGGGAGTGGGAGCCACTGCAGCAAAACCTTGGCTGGTCACTTATTTTTCCAGACAAAGACCTCAGTGAGATAGATCAATATTATTGGTAAGTGTTTCCTGGCCACTGGGTAATTTCAATAATTTTCCCTTTCTCTACCGAGTGACATCTAATCCCACCAATGACTGCACAAACCACATAACAGGTTCATATGAAACCAGAACGAGCACTTTCTTATCTCTGATCTGCATTTTGTCTTAGAAACAGAGTTCATAAAGACTCCAATTAAAATAAATAAATAAATAAATCACGGTATCTGTGCAAATCGGTGTATGAATTTGGTCATTTTGCTCAGCAGATGCTGAGTAGCCTAAAATAACTACTATTTCCTTACTGTTTTGAACAGAAATCCCCTTGCAAGCCCTAGTTAATCCACTTGTCTTGTTCCTCATTCCAGACAGATTTTTTGAGCTCATGTTTCCTGAAGTCTGCTCAGCAGTGTCACTGACTGTACAGGTGATAGACCGCTTCAGTTATGTCATTTCTAAAAGAGCAGTTTTGTTTTTAAACCCAAAGGAAAACACAAATGTCTTTACACACATAGCAGGTCTTTAACCGTATCCACATGTGAACATACTGTATGTAAGCTTTACCTCGTAAGAATATACAGTGATACCAGACAGTGTATATTAACCCAGTGAGAGTTGTTTAATGTCCTGTGTTTTGTTTTGTTTTTTTAAATCAAAAGACAACAGATGAGTATTGTTGCTGTGCGTGTTTAAAGGAGAGCGCGTGTGACAGCGAAGATATAGATCCTAATCCTAGTGGCAGAAACAGCCGGAGGCAGAGGCTTTCTGAATACTAATCACTCCAACTCTATGTGGGTTTAATGAATGACAAACTTGGCATTTAAGTGTGGCAGCACAATAATGACCAGACTCATTCTGAATATTGAGAAGTGGAGATGATGCTTCTAATATGAAATGCTAAAATTAGACAAACAAAGCTTTTTTTTTTTCCGAGTGAAAAAAGGTGACTCTCCTGGCGTTGCTAATATAGTACACACCCCTGAGCCTGAATTACACAACAACCTCTGCGTGCTAAATTTATTCTGTATCTTGGCCACCAGGATAGACATACTTTATGTTATCAGTTGGTTAAATTGAGGTTTTGGATTACTTCCATCCCAAAAAACCCCAGTGTTCAGTGAAAGCTCTATGGCTTACTTAAGCACGATGATGATGTGTCAGTGCCTCCTGAATAAACCACCTGATTACATTGGCCCATTCCCAGTCTCTACGTCTACAGTCTTTTAAGGGCATTTCTCCGCAACAACAGCGACGGCTTTGGCCTTTCCCGTCATCAAAATGTTAAGTCCGCTTTCCATAAGTCTTCTCTTCATGCACAAGAAAGATCATTTTGCTTCACAGTTTTAGCTTTCTGATGTCAAACACATGTCTTTCAAGGGAAGCTAGTAAGCGTATAAACTATCACTGAAAGAGCAACCAAACCTAATCTTATAGCTCAATAGAAACCTGAGAATTTAAAAAAATATTCCATCCTAAAGAAAGTAAAGAACTGGTCTCAACATATTCAGCGACCACTTCTTTAAATTTTTGACATTCAAGCAGCAGTTTCTCAAATGGCCTTGGCTACCAAGAAAGCACAAGACAGAGCAAATTCACACCATTTGGAGCCCAGGGGATGTCAGTGAAGTCTGCAAGGGTTTACTGCTTATTTACATAATTTACATCTATTCCAGGAATATAAAGAATTGGATATATTCACATTACTATGGGGCATGTTATCGGCAAGAATCTGTTGACACGTATAATGATACAGGGTTGTGAATCAGTATATTGCAATGTGTATTCCATTAATTCAGTGGCATTAAAAAAGTAAACTTTTCAAAGAAATGAGACCTAACAGGACACGGGGCAACACAAATGAACCACTGGCTGCTACAAATCTGTTAAGTAAACTATGATTTACACGTAGATGAATCAACACAGTGTTCTAAAGCTTACTATTGTACTCAGCTGCATTTTCTTATACCCAAAATCCTGTCTTGACTTGTAACAATATTAGTCTTTTGCTGGAATTACTCAGAAGTAGCCACAGAGTGGCAGAAACAACCTGGCTACTGTTATTGGTCCTTTTTTGTGGCAGTCATCATTAAGGTGCAATTCCATCTTTCTTGGGATGTCAATCAAATAGCCATTGGCACTGGATTATTGACAGTAATTCCAGAAATTCCATGAATATCACGATTACTGTTAGTACCGATGTATCACAGCATCCCTTTCTGCTGTGACTGAAAACCAAGAATTTGTACTGCATTTCGTTTAAAGCTTTCATTTCTCCAAGCCGTCGTACATCAGTCAAAGTCCATTCACACTGCACATGCAATACTTCAAATGTAAACACTACGCACATTTCATTTGTCACAAAGCACATCAGAGCACACGCCTTGAACAACCACTTTAAATTGAAAACAGGCTTCTTCTTTTTACACATTCATTCTTATAGAAATCTAAAAAATATACATTAACATCAACAAATTCATACTGGTTTGGGTCAATAGAGGCAGTCAATGTTGAGTATAGTGTGTGTGTGCATGTGTGTGTGTTGATGGGTGCATGCCTTTAATAAAAGATAAAGATTACATGAATCCAGCTGTTGGTTCTCCCACGGGTTTTCTGCATTAATGGCTGAGAAGCAGATTATCGCCCCTGCACATATTAACAGCAACCATCTCTGTGTGGTAAAACATTAGACACACACACTCACATATAAACCTGCAGCCTGGTAGTTCCCACATACTTAAAAATTGCCCACTTGGTTTACACATCACTTCATTTGTCTTACATTTTATAGGGTTATTGTGACATTAACAAAGGTGCAATTGTCAGCACAGAACAGCCTGAGTAACCTGACAAGGAAGTAAATTTGAATTTTTGGCCTTTGTCTTTCCATTGTGCTCTTGTCACTCATTCAGATTCACACGCACTTGCTTAACCTGCCCTCAGCAGCAAGACACATACACAACCAAACGAACACCATAACCAACAATTAAAGTGTGAACAAATCACACTTGTATAGTTGCACATCTCTTCCCCGCGTTAATAACAAAAGCTCTTTGGTGACACGTCCTAGTAGCGTTAATTGGAGCGACAGACAGTCGCGCTACAGCTGAAAACAAGCTCAGGCCACGGATGTTAAGGTGTCCCGTTGGGGATTTACCTGGCAGTCTAGCGCTGACGGGGATGACACAGAGGAGGACCGCGGAGAGCAGCGGCAGCAGCAGCGAGGCCCGGCGCCTGCGCCCGCACCTCGGGCTGGAGAACAGCAGCATCCTTGGGTCTTTTCGGGGACGTTGAACCGCAGACGGGGACGGGGTTTGTTGTCATTCCCCCATCACTTCTTCTTCTTCTTCTTTTTTAAGGTTTTTGTTCTCTGATGCAGGAGAGCTTCAGCGCAATGAGCCCACAGCGATAAGCCGAGCACGTCGCACCGAAGTGCAGTCACACACACACTGCGCACCGTAATCCTTACAGTGCTAAAGATAGCGGAGCTTCAGGCAGGGGAGGGGAGGGTATGTGTTTGACGTGCTGCCTTCAGGGCCTTCTCGGAAACTTACAGATAAAAATACCGACTCCCCTTGACACGTTTACAGTTTGAACATATTTGTTTTCTTTTTTCATCACAGCTATAATTATGCAGACAGTGAGAGGCTGATAATTCACTTCAAATACATTTTAATTGTTTGTTATTGAAAGTCATTTGAAATCAATTTAGTTTCTCTTATTTTAGCCAAAATGAGGTCCACCTAAGCAAAAGTAAGTTGACATTTTAACTTAAAAGCTTTTCTATGGACAGATGTTGGTCAGGTTTTCATTAGTTAAGCTGAAAAGGTCTACAGTATAATATTTCGCTTTCTGTATTGTCATAAGGACGAAACAATATGATTTTTTTTATGACTTTACAAAAATATTGGGACCTAATTTCACAAGTTTCTTGAAAAGGAAAAGCTGCCTTCACTGGTGCTCAAATTCTTCTAGTTTCAAATGCTCCAGTCAAACAGGAGAAATGAAAACGTGTCAGGGTATCATGTTAAATGTATAGGTTAAATACGTGTGACAGATAAAGCCTTTTATAAATGATGGAAAATTCCTAACCTAACCTCAATCATCATGATGTCTTAAATCTTAAATCACAGATTTCCCACATGCACCTGTGATATTATCTTAACTAACTTCATTGCCGTGATAGCCAGGACATTAATTTAAAAAGAAAATGCGTGTACTGAATCATCCGAAGTTATACAGAGATATTTCTACCACCAGATCGAGATCGTGTCTGATCAGATTCCCACTTGCACTTGAATGCAACAGTTTACCGAGCGATTACAATCAGGATACCACGTAAACGCGTACGTGAGGTTTGACGTCGTGGAAGAACCGGTTTAATAATGTGATCTTCTTGGTTTGATGGTTTTCATGCAGCTGGATAAAGTCGTGTATTCATGAAAAAGTCCTAGTCTTATTTTAATGCGGATAACTGTTCACAGTCATAGTCTACGCATTGCTATTCTTTTTTATTATTATTATTATTCTTGTTTATCAATTTTTTCCTCTTCCTAGCAGTACAGATACGATCCAAATGCAGATAGCTGCAAAGGGAGACAGCTGAGGAGCAACAGGTAGCAGCAGGTGGAGGTAAAATGATCTCCAGCTGTATTTTTAAGATGTATAGATAGACATCGAATAGACAAACTCTTTTTTCCATTGTTGTCCCTCCTGTCTGCCAAAGCCATTATTGTTATTTCCCAAACACAGACCAAATGGCGAATAGCAGCTGGAGGCTGTTTGCTTGCTTAGTGCTGAAAGACCATTGCCAAACAAAGAGCGGAATTTAGGTCAGCAAGGATCTTTAGCTGTCCGGTTCAAAGTAAGTCCTCAAACCGGACTACTAGTAGCTCACAGTCTTCCTGTACAAAAAGAAAGAGAGCGTATCGCCTACACCCTCTGTCAGTTCAAATGTTTTACATATCAGGACATAATAAAAAAAATTATCTAGTCTTTAGCAGCTCTTAAAGTTAAGTAAGTGCAACCTGAAATGAACAGGCGAACATGGCATTACACACATAGTACCCATGACATATGAAGCAATGGTTTTCTCTGTGGAGAAGTTCTCACCCACTCTTTCATATAAAATTTGCTTCACGGTTTCATTTATGTAGAGCTCGATTCCCGCCACAGTGTTTCAGTCAGGCTGAGGCCTGGGCTTTGACTGGGCCACAGCAACACCTTGATTCTTTTCTTTTTCAGCCATTCTGTTGTAGATTTGCTGTGTGATCAATACTGACCAAGCTTCAGCTGCTGGTCAGAAGGGCTCACAATCGACTCTAGAATCTAGAGCAGTGACTGCGCGGTGTCTGGGTCCTGTGGCTGTAAAACAAGCCCAGATCATTACCTCTCTGCCAGCGTATTTCACAGTTGGTGCAAGTTGTTTGTGCTGATATGCATTATGGTCAGGCTGCTCCTTACCCTCATAATTCCTATAAAAGCAGTTTGGGTCGACTTAATTTTTCACACTGCTTCTGCATTATGGCTTAACTGTCATAAAATAAATAATGACAAAGTGTCTTATATCAGGGCAGCATGTTCTCCTTGGGTCTGCGTGGGTTCCCTCCAGGTACTCTGCTTCCTCCCACAGTACAAGAACATGCAGTTAGTGGAGTGAGGTTAATTGGGGAAGCTAAATTGCCCAAAGTGTGAATGTGAGTGTGAATGGTTATCTCTGCGTTAGCCGTGTGACAGACTGGTGACCGGTCCAGGATGTACTCCACCTCTCACCCCAGAGGGGATAGGCTCCAGCCCCCTACAACCCTTAATTGGATAAGCAAAGTGGAAAGATGGATGGATGCTATAATATGTCATGTTTGCCACTTCATATGAGGTTGTATTTATCTTAACTGTAAGGTCTGATAAAGACCAGATTCCTGTCCTGATATGTAAAACCCTTGTACTTTCTTTTTACTATGACTATACACGCACTTAAAAAAAGCTGTGTAATCAAATGGATTTGTGGTATACTGTATTTTGTGACACACACACACACAAAACCCCCCAACATGTCATTTGTCTTGCAGTAAATTAGATTGCTCTAGGACTACCACTCAACAATTACAACCTCTTTATTCTAAAAGCTGTCCAGAGTCCTTACATGGCGGGGCTTTTTGTGGGTGAAACAGCATCAGCAGCACTATTATAACTGATGTCATCGCAGGCATCATCGTTCTTGCCACGTAGTCCTCTGGAACAAAAACGTGTCAAGGTCTGTCTCATTTTTCCCGGACAAAGG
The DNA here is from genome assembly GCF_057382275.1 of Copadichromis virginalis. Classification (NCBI taxonomy): domain Eukaryota; kingdom Metazoa; phylum Chordata; class Actinopteri; order Cichliformes; family Cichlidae; genus Copadichromis; species Copadichromis virginalis. Next base: position 42,049,250 of record NC_140624.1, on the reverse strand, counting down.
TAGTCAGACAGCATTCTTTTTTTTGAAAAGCTCACAACCCGCTGCAGTGCTGTGGCACGGATGTGATGCATGTGGGTTTTGGAGGCAACTGATGTTACGTGTCTTTTCTGTTGAGCTCAAACTGTACATAAAATATATACATAAAGTTATTTTGCTCTTGCACAATATTTCTAATAAATTTTTAAAAAATTCATAAAATTACAAAGATGTGTGTACTTAATATGAAATGTGTTACAATCAAATTGCATTTCCAACCTGTGTACACAGCTGCACACATTACTTTAAACTACTTTTAAAGGGAAAACTAATCACAAAAGGTCTTTAACCAGATAAATACGTCAGTATGAAGTGAGAAATAAAGTATCAGAAAGACTACGCTGGATGATTAATCACAAAAGCCTACTACAGGCAAATGGCAACCACATCCTTTAACCTATGACCTCATAGGAAACCATAACTGCCACTGATGATAAAAATGCAGAGTAATGGAAAAAAAAAAAAAAAAAAAAACATAGGTTGGTTGATTGGGTTAGGAATTATGATTTTTAATTTACTGACAAATGTGTCTAAGTTTATGTCCTGGAAAGTGATTTCAGATAATCTCTCTTTTGGCACTTTATGAGCTGCAGGACACAATCCAACAAAAACCTCAGAGTTGCAGAAGAAGCATGAAAATCATTTAAAAAAAGAACAATCCATTTTTTGGTGCATGGTCCTTTTATCTGCATGAACATTTACATACACAGTCCTGAGGTAAACAGGTTGGCACAGCCTTATAAAAGACCAAACAAATATCTGACTTCAAATCAGCTCAGCAGCATCAGGAAAGGGTGCACTTTACAGTTAGGTAAGGAACAAATGACAGCTCACATTTCCATGTTACACAAAAGTTAAGAATCAAGCAAACTACTATTAGTGTGGATGAAATAGTTATGCAGTGTTTTGAGTTTTAATCCAAAGTTATAACAAGTAAACCTAATGCTGTAAAACAGGTGAGTATGCAAGGAGTGTGTGAGAGTCAGAACCCCAGCTTGTAAATTTATGCAAAATGAATCCACTATAGATTTCAGTCACACGCTGGCATAAATGTGTAGGATTCAGTTGGTCTTTTCTTCTCTGGTAAATGTTAGATGATCCAAAAACCTCACCAAAATTTCACCCAATCCACTTATTCATAAACGTGACAATTTGCAGTGTTTTGAAAGGAGCATTGCAAAAAAAAAAATTGGCATTTAAAGGAAGATACAAACAATCAATTGTTACACAGTGAAAATGCAATGAAAAATAACCATAATGAGTTATTACATTTGACCATAAACAAACGTAATAATAGGATGATTCTTTTTTTCCCAATTTTCCACAAGTCTCAAAGTGCAAAGCAGCCTCAACAATCCTTGACGCTGCACCTGAAACCAGGGGTGTCTGCTTGCAAGAAAACCGCCTCTGATCACAGTTTCAGTGTTTCTAAGAAAACGTGAGTTACAACTTAACCGTGTGGCTATTTTTGGGTTAGAAAGCTGAACTTTAAAAGATTCATGACGGTAAATCGTACCGATTTTCTGAATTTGTAAAGATGGATACGTTTTTGCCTTGTGACGTTTTAACCGAGATGCCTTCAAGGGTTTTTTTTAGTCATTACACATACACACACATACACAGTCACAGACACTGCTCACATAGTAGCAAAAAAGCAGAGCACGCACAGGCGCACACGCACGCACGCACGCACGCACGCACACAAACACACACGCACTCTTCATCAATGCAAACTGTATTCACTCTTAAAATTCCCTGAAGTGATTTCCAGTAAGAAAGAAAATAGTTTTTAAATTAACCCAACTTCCTGTTCTTCAACAGCCAGCATTACATTACCGAGAAGCTCTGGTAGCTAACACCACCTACTGGCCATGTAATATTCTACTCTCTATCAATGAATGCCTAAACAGTACTTGTTAAAGTGAAAAGGTGCAATATATACTAAAAATGCACTGCATTGCATAACAACCATAGCTGAGGACATTTTTGGACCCTTATCTACAGTTTCCTCTGGATGTACTTCATATGGGCCCACAGGAGCAAAAACTACAGGTTAGGTTTAGGTTTACACATTAACAGCCTATCCTTTTAGATTTATATTACTAAGTTTAGTCTCATGAGATCAGAAGCCACACCTCAACCACCATTTCCTGTACCACATGGAGCAGAATCTGCAAATCTTTGACTGAAAGGTAAATATAGACCCTTCAAGACAGGCGTAAACATGCCAGTTGTGTCACTGAGGGCTCCCTGTGCTGTAGGGCAGTGAGGGGCTCTGAGGCACACTCCATCCAGAACCTGACAAGATACCAGTGGCAGCAAAGTTCGGGATCAGCACAGCTCATGGATTTGTGTTTGGTCTGACATTAAGAGTCTGGGATTTGAGAGGGTTGAGTCCTGTCACTGTCCTCTGTGCATGACTGCTGCTGTTTTTCTCTCAGTTCTTCTACTCCCTCGTCCTTAAGAAGCACCTCGTCATTCTCCAAGACAAACTCCAGGGTGCGCCCGCTAGCTGCTCCCCCCTCCATCTCCCCCTCCTCTGCCAGGCGGAGTTTTAGGTTCATGCTGACGTGTTTCTCCATTTTATCTGTAGTACAAGGACAGACAACGACACACGTAAACAGGAGAAGAGCTCACATCTGCAGCACAAACTACGTTTTTCCATATCATTTCATTTTGTCCTCAACTTCAATTCCATTTTTATATTACCCTGAATTAAAAACAACTGAAATAGTGAATCTGCACTTTGCTACCAAGTAAAACAATAATAAAATGATGATAGCTATATGTTCTGGGTCAATTTGGGACCAACAGCTATGTCAAATCCACAAGAAAATACATTGTTGTATGCTACATAAAGTTTGATTTCTGTATTATGTCAGAGGAACCATGACGCACAACATATCCTGTGTAGTTAAAACATCTATTAAAGGACAGAAGCACAAAGGCCTTCCTAACCTTCACAGTGTCTTTTAGACACTATTTGATCAAGTATATATCTGGTGATATTCTATATTTTTCACCTTTCAACAAACATTAAATATATAAAATCAATAAAAATGGTAAGTGACAGATGATAGTAAGTATTTTCTGTGAGGCAGACACTTTTTCACGTCTATTGTTAACACATTGGTGAGTCACATCACAGAGATTATACACCCAGCATTATCTTTACTACTCTTCACTGCATGAATTCTGAAAACAACGCTATCTAATTTTCTTCCTAACCTTTACAGTGACTTTTATAAAACATATGATTAAGTATAAATCTGATGAGTCTACATCCTTTTTGTTTCCAACAAGCATTAAAAATCTGAATAATATTTTCCTTTGATTCTGTAGACCCTATTAGGGGGTCACAAGCTAGTGTATACCTGGTGTTAGATAAACGGGAGGGCAGCGGGTGTAAAATCTGTGCCAAAATCTATCCACTGTGGCTCCCCCACAGGATATTAGAGACCTATCACCGGTACCACATGAATTCTAAAAATAGTCACCGGCTCCCAGCCAGCTTTGAACAGGGTTCGTGCCAAATTATCCAAGAGACTCAAAAAGTTGGACAGCATTTAAAAAAAAAAAAAAAAGACCAACCAAACTATAATGTCATTTTTTTAACTGTTCATGGGATTTGCTGACAATACCATAAACATATTATATCTAATCTAATCTTCCTCCTGATGCTCACCACGTCCGAGCTGCCTCTCTTTGGGCAGCAGCAGCACATCCACATTGTGATGTTTCTCCAGGGCAGCTGTGAGCACGGCACCCTCACGGCTGAACAGGAAGACTAAAGGCAGGGTGATGTCTTCAGTGGAGTCGCCATCTCCAACCATCTGGAAGAGAGGGGTTTCCTCGCTGTTGCTTCCTTCACGGTGGTCTGAGGAACAAAGGCGTATGCTGAGCTCATGAACATCTTTGAAGTCCACTCATTCTAAACGTTGAGAAATACTATAAGAGCAAATGATTTCAGCTCAACTGGTAATGACTCTCACCTATGAAAATAGCTCCTATGGCTCCTGCCTTCTGTAGCCAACGAGCCTTTGCAGCAAACATGCAGTCACCTCTTAGTGCCAGAGCGATGTGGCCTTTTAGGCCCGCTGCATTGTCTATGGGTCCACACGCAGTGTAGGGGGAAGCTTTCACTATGCTTCCCTTCACCTGCAGCACAAGAGTTTGTTTTAATGTGATTTTGTCTTTGCACGTTAGAGAAAAGAACTAAACAAGACCAAGAGAACAAAAATGCATACATAAATTATTAATTTTAATTAGTAGTTCATATTATATCAATTATCTCAGATTGTAATCTATTCAAACACATTGTTGCAATGAAACACATGTTTCTGTCTTTGTTCCTGAAAGCTACACTAGCTTTGACACCGATACTATGTGGTGTGTTATCTCACCCCATGCTCCTGCTTGGTGAGGTCCATCCCAAATTTGGCAGGTCCTGCAGTGAGGACCGTCCTTCCCAGAAATGGTGGGGATATGAGCTGAACGACATGAGGCACCACAACCTCCTCCTCTGGTGCCTGGCTCAATTCTGCTACAAGTTTTACCCGGTAAACTCCTTTATGCTCCTGCAGACATCATTATTTAGAGACCCAATTGAAAACAAGAGCTGGTCAGGTCAGCCATTCCCAAAGTCAAGAGTGCTGCAGCACACTTAAAAACCAGAAATACCCATGTGGCACCAGCCAATCTTCACTCTAATCAAAATACAAGACAAACTGATGGATTTCCCTGAACATTTAATTAAGAAAAAAAAAGAAAAAACACACGCACACACAAACAACACAGACTGTTGGCTATAAATTGCTAATGCTACCTAGTCATATGCAAAATGTTAAGGAGTGTGACTCCACTACCACTGGTACACAAACATCAACACAAGAGCAGTAAATTTAGGTTAGTGTAATGAGTAATAACACAACCTAACCACCTCCTATTAACATTTTTAATTAGGTTGTAGTACCTATACAACTGGCACATACTTTGGGAATCAGTGGGTTGGACCATTAAAATACATAACTTCACATTTAAACTAAATCTCAGGCAGATTTTGCTTTAAAAGAGTGGACCGTTATAAGACAAGTATAACAAACTAGATAACTATAATGGAAGAAAATATACTCGTTGATCCGCAGAGTTTGGACAGTGCCTCCTGGTGGAGTATGAAAATACTGCAGCTGGAGCACTAATTCATTTACAATAATAAACTAAATCAATTTGAATTTAATTTGTTTTACCAATGGCATTAAATATTGAAAAGAAGTATTGTATAAAAAATGGCTGTGGAATTAAAAAAAATTACATGTAATTGTATATTTTCGGACGTATTTTTGACCCTGAACTCATCATTTCAGTTCATATTTAGAGTACAAAGTAAACAGTGTATACCTTAAGCCTTCCAGTGTCTCCCATATTGGCTTCGTTCAGTGGAGTGAGAGAAATGCCCATGCTTTTAAAGAACTCCACTGGCTCCATGCCATTATCGTGGAGTGGAAGTTCAATTTCCCTGCAAAGTATGAAGGCAGTCAGGTAAACAACTTCACAAATCCACCAGAGAATTTACTCTGGAATCAAAAGTCTCTTGCAGCTGGACACACCTGATGGGTAAAGGGTGGAAAGCTCGTCCCACCCCAGTGAGGTACTTGTATCCGTCCCTGATGGTTTTGGCAAATGACGGGTTGTTTGGGAATAACGTCTCAGTGCTGGGACAGGAGTGTGTAAACAGATCTTCTTCTTGAGAAATACGAACAGTCTCCTGAAGAACAAGACACACCTTTAAATAAGTATGTACCTACTATACAACTATGCCAGTGAGTTTTGCTGTTAACTTCTAAATATACAGCACTGTCATATAAGTGAGACTTACAATAATTACAATATTCACTAAATTAAGATCACCTTCCTTCTCTGTTACAAACCCAAACCTTTGTACTAAAAAACAAAACAAAGTTTGAGATAAATTAGACTGGTGGCATGCTGCCATCCTCATTTTCTTCAAATTTCTGTTATCACAATATCAGTATTAGCACTGTCAGATTTAGTAAAAATTTGACAGTGCTAATGTGAGACATACAAACAAACCAGGTAGCACTGTTTTTGACCTCCTTTTTGCCTCAATTCTTCATGGCACTCATTCAATTAGGTGCTGGAAACTTTTCTCAGAGATCTGGGGCCAAATTGACATGATAGTATCACACAATTACAACAGATCCGTTGTCTGCACATTGTGAGATTATTATATTATCTTATGCCACGTTAGACCCCTAATTAAAGATTGTGAAATTATGTAGTTTTAGTTTGCATTATTCTCCTGACTTAGAAGAAGGTGATAACTATTACAGTTATTAAACTGATTTGTATTACATTAAGCTGCTGATCTATTGTGAATGAATGATATTGTTTTATGATGCATTATACTGCTGAGGTATAAGAAATACTGTTTTCAGAGAGTCATGGCCTTATTCGTCTGATTAGAAAAGAACAGAACACACTGCACAGGAAGCCAAGGTCATAACTTAGACTCACTGAGAGAGAGAAAGAATGTGGATGTTTAGCTTTTATGACTAGGTGGAGGGGGGCTGAAGCTATAAGAATCTGAGGAACGCTCAGACACTTCGAGATCAGGCGGACACCCTCCCGCGCTCATCTCCCCTCCGGATGGTTTATGCTCATAAAGTGTTGAATTGTATGGAATAAAAGATTGTTGATTGAGCATTTATACACCGAGTATTGTCCTTCCTTCAGCCCAAAGATCAAAAGAATTGGGAGGATTTAACAACATCAATGATGCAAATCTCTGGTTCCACCACATCCCAGAGGTGCTTTTGATTGAGATCTGGTGACTTCGGAGGAGTTTTGAAAACCGAGAACTCATTCCAGTTTCAGGTGATCTGAGCTTTGTGACATGGTGTGTTATCCTGCTGAAGGCAGCCATCAGAAGGTGGGTACAACCTTGCTCCATTTGAGTTCAAGAAGACAGTCGAGAACAGGTCTACGTGACTAAATCTGCATACAACCCTGGAAGTGATTCTCAGCAGTACGTGTTGACTATAGACAAGAGTATGAGTACCCGGTGGTGAAGATATTAAGAAGGTCACGTAGGCAACTGCAACCTGGAATATCCACAAGCAACCAGCTGTCAGCTTCAAAAGCATTTCCAATGGGCACTTCACTTTGTGGACGCAGCTTTAATGAATTGAGTTGTTGACATGTGATTGCCTGATTAGATATCCATGTTAAAAAGCAATTTGACAGGTGGACCTAACAGAGTGGTTGGTATACACAAGCTTGTATAGAAAATAGAGGAAGATAACATTTGCACTGGTGTTTGTGACAAAGTGAGCGCTCTCACCGTATCGTTTCCTGGACAAGGTGGCTGAGTGGTGGAAAGAGATATAGGCAGGAGGTGAGCCTCTGTAGTGAAAATGTAGCCGTCCATATCAATTGGCAGGTGACTCTTCTCAGAAAACATTAGGTACAGGTATTTAAACATCTCAGCCAGAAAGAACGAGTCCATCCTAAACACAGAAAAGCCCACATATATAGAAGAAAGAAAAAAAAATCAGAAGGAGAAAAAAAAATGGTCACATCTGTTTCTGATACTTAAGGTTACACTTTTCAGTTTTTAAATGTTCAGAACAGAGTTCGCCTCACACAGTACCTGTCTTCATGTGTCCCTGTGCGGACATCTTGCACAGCAGCAAACCCGCAAGGCACTCTGGCATAGGCATTGAGCTTTTCCACTATGGATTGTCCCACTCTGAGGTAGTAGGGGTCACCAGTGGCCTGCACACATCAAAATATAATCTTACCTACATGTCCTACAGGATAAGCTCTTCATATCCTTAAAAGGAATAAAATACTTGTATAAATTTGCCAACTTTTAACAAAGTTGAACTTTTACAACCAAAGGAAATGCAATATATTTAATCAGCGACACTGGTAGTGACAGAGATTAAACATACAGGGTTACCTTATAGAGGTAGTAGGTGCTTTCTGCAAACTCTGGTCTCAGTAGGTGTTGACCCCAATGAACTCTGAACTCTGTAGTGAAAGCCTTCAGTGAGATGAACAAAAAACAAAAGAGGTTAGTACCACTTTTCTTGACTGCTGAAATGTTCTGGGATACAGAGGAATACAAATACTGAGTCATTACCTCTGGAAGAAACTTGTGCTGTTTGGTTACTTGGTAAAGCATTTCATGAGTTTCAATGGCTGGTTTCAGATCCCCTCGCAAAACCTATATAAGCAAAAGCAGGACTTTAGAAACTATAAACAACAAACTCTTTCACTATTAAAAGAGTCAATATGATTAACTGAGCACATCTTAAGACCTGCAGGCCAGGGAAGAATGCCAGGAGAGAGTCCATCCAGCTTCGCACACTCACTGTGGGGTTGTGCATGTGTACATTGAGCAGCAGGGGAGGCTGACTGATGTACTTCATAATGGCACTGTAGTGCTGTAGAGGAAAAACCAAGAAACACAAATAATTACTGTAGTGTTTTCAGCTCAAACACTATAATATGACAGACTGTGTGAGACAATGATGTTACAGCAAGGAATGCTTACAACGTTGAACCTGTCCAGAAAGACATTGTCTCCCAGAAGAATGTACGCCTTCATCAGGTATTCATAGTATGAATCGATGCCAGCACCAACTCCACTGTCTGCAAACACAGAAGCGACAAGACTCAGTAAGGCTCGATTTCCACTGCTTGTGTGAGAACCTGCATGATTCCAGTGCTGTCGATGTTTGTGTATCTTTGTGTTTAAACTGCCTCACCCCTCCGGACCCATTCTCCATTGTGGATATTGATGACAGTCCCCACCAAGTCACTTCCCCTCTGTCGCCTCTCCCAGAGGACATCCAGAGCTTTCCTTGCATGTTCCTGTAAAAGTATTACATGCTTAAACTCTTTGAGGTGAAAACTACACTCAGCTATAATTCCTAACATGAAAAAGTAAAAAAAAGAAAAAAAGAAGGAAGAATAAGGTAATACCTCAAACACAGAGTTTCCTGACAGCCTGCTGAGGGCAGCGAATTCCAGGATCATTGTTCCTGCACATGCTGTGCAGGTGTCGGACTCGGTGCCTGTCCGGGAAAGTGGGTTTAGGACACCGTAGCGCAGATTTACCTGGTGAGCCAAATACAGCAAAAATTATATCAGTTACTGTGCAAAATGAGGAACACGTTTGTTGTTTATTAGTGCCTAATTTTGAAGAACTAGATAGCATATAATGAATCTGCAATAAGGTTTGTGATATTTAACAATAAAATAAGCACTACCTTAGGATAGGGAAGGCCACTTGTGGTGTTAAAGGCAGGCAGTAATCGATGGCCCAGCTCTTTGGCCATATGTAGGAGCTCGTCACGATACCATTGCATCCTCTCCCCACGTTGCCGTAGGAGGTCAGCCATCACATGGCCCCCTAAAAGCCCACTGGGAAGAAGAAATACTCAGGATATTTCTTTCCAGTGACAATAAAACGATGTACTGATGTCAAAAAATACTACAATTGGAATAATGAGCCAAGAAAAAAAAGCACTTCAAATAAAGCCGTTAATACAAATCTAAGGAAAATAACAAAGGCTGTATAATATATTATATATACATAAGATTCATACCCTAAAACTCTGATATTGGTCTCAAACACTGACACCACCACATCGTTGTCGAGGCGTACATCACTCACAGCCTTCTTCACTGCCTCCTCAAACTCATCAAGCTTGTTTAAAACCTGTTTAAAATTCATGTGAGCGAAAGAAATAATTGTTCAAAAACACAAGCAAAGCAATATTGTTTTTTTATGAGAGGAAAATCAAATACTTACCACCAGGGTGTCAAGGGTGTCAATCAGAGTGAGAGAAAACCTAAAAAGATGGTGGAAACGAATATTATGACATGTCGATAGCTAGCAGAGTGCAGCATAGCTGGTGTCCTACTTTCCACTGATTCAGTTAAATTTGTAATGACTCATGCTGAGTCTGAAGCTAAATGTTACATTATAAAACACGTGTTGTACATAGATCTGTGTATGGCACTCCAAGATGCCGATTTAATGCCTTCCTGTTGGTTTTATTGCTTAAACTGGCGGCTCATTCAGCATCTCTTTTTTTTTTTTTTTTTCTTTTTGCCTGTCCCGTTTGGCTCTTTTGCCATCAGAATTGTTGTCTAAAGGCAAAGAAAGATGCCCAACGGATTTACTTTACCAAATTGACCATCCCAGCCTTGCCGTAATGGTCCATTTGATTCACCTTTTATTGTTTCTTTTATTTTCACTTAATGAATACGGGACAGACTTGACTGGGGGAAAGAAGGGGAGAAAGAAAGAGGGAAAGAGAAACAGCTGAGAAGAGGGACGGGGGAGAAGGGCAAAAGACAAAAACCAACAGAACGGGCAGAGAAGAAAAAAATGCATATATCAATCACCTGGATCACCTGCTGAAAGAAAAAAGAAAACAAGCAGAAGAGAACAAGAGCAACAGAACAAACAACACCACAATGATACATGGGAATACGACAGCAAATACCAAACACTAAACACCACTGTGCAGCACACAAGACCAACAGAACACAGTGTGCTTTGAGGTAGGAGCCAAAAAGGGTGTAGTTTGTGGGTGTGATCACCCGTGTGTACACCTGTGAGCATGGACGCGCTTGTTTTTTGTTTTTTTAAAAGGTTCCTTCTTGTAATAATCTGCTAGAGGGTGTGGGGGGGGCCACAGCCCCGTCCTCCAGGGCATGAAGCAGGTATGGAGGAGATCAGAACTCCAGACATCCAGAGGCCCCCAGAACACAAGAGACCAAGGAAGACCAACAGAGGGGCAGCCGCGCCACTGTCCCAGAAAGAGCTGAGGAGAGTCCCAGATGAGGGCTCACTCAGCAGCCGCGGAGCAGAAGCCAGGGGGAGTTGCAGTGACGCGCCCGTGAGCTCCGCCGGCAGCCAGCTGCGCCTGAGTGACCGAGCCCCAGGCCGAGAGGCCAGGGGCACCCCACCTCCGAAGTGGCCCGAGCGAGCCCCAGGCTCCAGGCCCCGATAAGCGGCCGCCAAGGAGTGAGCCGGTGTGTACCTGGACGCCCATCCCCGGACACAGAGAACCACCAACGCACCGATGTCTGAGGGAGTCCGCCACTGGCAGGGGAAGTGGTGGTAGGGGGAGATAGGCCTCCAAACCTTGGAGGGCCTGAGATGTCCCCAGAGAGGTGGCGTCTGACACCCAACCTGACATATAGACACAGACATACAGGCACACACAGATACAAACATCCATTCCCACCCTCATGCTCTCATATGCACTTACTCCACACTGAACCAACGTGGAGACAGACATAAAGAGACGTTGTACATAAGATCACACTCCCCAAGCGTACTGTACAAACCGGGTCTAGGTACCCTTGCCCCTGGAGGGGGGAACTGCACCCAGACCCAGGTGGTGTTACCCTTTTCCCTGCGGTGGGGGGAGGCAGACCGCCCCGACTCCGCAGCAGCAGGAAGGCCCCACACTCCAGACCGCAGTCGGACAGCCAACTCCTCCTCCTAGCCCCCCCGCTCCAGCAGGTCATTCAGCATCTCTGAATACTAGGGTATTTTTGAAGAGAATAGCAGGGCAAGACTATAGTTCCTGTCTTCTTTAAGGATGCAAAATCATTCTCAGAAGCATTAGACCAGGTGTGTTGACCCAGGGTGATATGTAAAACCTGCAGGACCAGGCCCTTGAGGCCTGGAGTTGGACACCCCTGCATTAGACAAATTAGACTTGGCATGCAAAACATTTTGCACCCTTGTCAAAAATTCCTTACTGTGACTACTTCAGCAAGCAGGAGATGAAATGATCTCTAAATGGCTTCAAATTGAAAATTAAACATACTTTTCATAGAATTTTAAGCACTGTGAGTATCACTTTTGCCCTGTCGATTTTAGGAGTGAAAGAAAGTTTACAAAAGAGATCTTAGCTGTCAGATAACTTCTAGATATCATGTAGCTTGATACAGCTACATCCTGTTCAGAGTCATTTTTAGAAAAGTATTGGTGATACACATTTTATAAATACTTTCATTTTATTTGTAAAGTGGGGGTAAAAGTGTTTCCACAAAGCTCTTTTCTCAAACAACAGGAATGGTGATGGTCAAGTTGTGGTCTGGAAAAGCAAAAGAATTACTGCAAAAAATACTCACAGGATTCCTAGAAAGCCGAATCAAAATTGTTCTATGACTGCAAAAGACCTTCAGGAAGATTTATCAGGGTTCTTATCATGCAGGGTAGACAACCCCCCCCCCCCCCCCTTCCCCTCTCTGTTATCTTGTTGTCCTTTCAGAACCTCAGCAGATAAGAGATGATGAAGTAATCTTGCTCAAAATATCAAAAATATCTCATCTCTTACTTTATGCCATTTGGAAATCAGGTCATCTTTTATCTGCTAATCTTAAACTGCTCACACTCAAACCTTTGCTGCAATACTTTGGTCTGGCTGCTGCTTGAAGGAATTTAAATGTATATGCTTTTCATGCTCCAAATGTCAATTAACGATTTACTTACTTCCCCAAGGAGTCATCTATGTCCCCTCTGTTGGGCTCCTGGCCACGCACTCTCCCTCTGCAGCTTAGAGGCATCAGCTCATCGGCTGGATAGGCATATTTCTACAACAGAAACAAACATTTGCCTCCATGCTTTCATTATCATTTCACATAAAATGTTTCATTGAGGAAGGATGGGTGGAGATCAATAGCTTATACACCTCCCACTTCACCTGGCACATACAGTGTTAGTTCTCACTCAACAATGTCCCTTAAGTTTTCCATCTAAATATTCAAACTATTAGCGGACTCAGTTGAAGAAATCTTTGACAGTTTAACTAAGGAATGTACTTGTTTAAACTCCTTTTAGTGATAATTTTGCGTCTTTATCGCCCTTTTACATGCAATAATCAGTTAAACATTAGCTGCTCTACCTATATTAAATATACACTTAGATTAATTTATGTTAGGTCACAAGGACATCTACTTTTTACTTCTACCACACACACTTTAGGTCGTACGTGCCTCTTTGTCCAACTCTGGTTATCCTATAAAGGCACAGGTGAGTCTGACCCTCTCCAGCATTACTAACAGCAACCTCAACCAAATCCAACATGCTTGCTTGCATTCACGTTTCCAATTGGAAGCAACTGACTCGTCTTTTCTCTGGACTGTTGCAAAAAGCAAACATAAACTTACTGGTAATTACAAATATTATGCTGTAACGAACACCTTACCATGTAACTGCCATAAGCGTGATCAAACATTTCAACAATCTGGTCCCTGCACAGAAGAAAAACAAAACGGGTAAAGACGCAAAAGTTAAATGCTTTCAATAATTTTACAAAAGCGCACTCACTGTTTATATGTGAACATTCATCACCTGATTGCGCCCTTTTCCTCGGGTGTCATATTCTGGCTCTCTTGACACTTTCCCCAGCAGAAAAGACTAACGACCAGGAGAGTTTTCCACATCATCCCTGTGGTAGAAGCAGAGGCCGATTCCCAGCACTGTTTGTTTCCAGTTGTCCTCATGTAGCTTTGCATCATGATAAACTTTTAACAGGGACAAACAAAGCTCCTGCTCTCCGTCCAGCGCCCACACAAAGTCAAACAGTGGAGCTGGCACAGCTGTCCTCCTTTAGAGTCCAGGTCATCTTCTCAGAGAAATGGCTCTGAGATGCCGACGTTAGCTACCTCCAAGTTCCATGTCCGTATTTACAACCCGGTTTCTCTGTAGTTCATCCTGTGTTGTTACAACCATCACATGCCCTCAGAGCACCCCAGATGACCGGTGTTCATGTAAACAAGGGACAGCAAGTGACGTTAGCTTCCCTGTAAAGGAAAAACGAGAGTAAGCACGAAGCCCTGGTTAAGCGCAGAAAGACCGAACAGGTTTAGTAGTGCACTTGTTTTTAAAGGCGGTAGTCTGGAAAAAATAAAATAAATATTAAGACGTTACCAAAGTGATGTCACAGTGAAATGGGGTGGCTAATTCTCGCTAGCCATGATACTACTGGGAGGTTCCCTGTTGCTAGTCGGCTATCCAGCCGCTAGTTCGGCAAAGCTATTTAGTGAGCTAATGAGGTCGCTCGTTAAAAAATAAAAGTGAAACAGGCCAAAACATACTCTGGGATTAAGAACGAATGCTCCAGTCGCCGTATTAAATGAAAACGAGTGCTAAACAGCTTTTCTTAAGGGCCGCTGACACGTCTCCAAGTGTCACTATAGTACTGAGCTGTCAGAGAGCTGACAGGCTTTGTCGCTACCCGGCTATGGTGGGTAAATTTCTCCCCGAGTTTAGCTCTCAGGATAAGTTGGTGCCACGTAGAGCATCTGTTTTCCTTTCGCCCACCTCTATTTCCTCTAGTTCATCGGGTTATAGTTAAGATTTCAGAAGGATAAAAATAAGATTATGTTTCACTCACCATGTAACAGAGGTCAGATTGCTATAACAGCAATCTTCCTTAAAGGCTTTAATTAGGGCGAAACAGCAACCTCACAAGGTAGGCGGTGTCAGCGAGGAGGCCTTTTGTAACGTCCCAAAGACTTTGATGTATTTACGTTTATATAAATTCACACTTATCAGAAAAATAGATCGATGCACCATGCAAAAGGAAGGAAGTAAAAATCATGAGATTTTACATTTCCACGGGAATTACTTAGAGCTCATGGTGGAAAATATAATCTAGATTATATTTTTAAAAAACAAAGCACCCAAGATCCATCCAGGAAATGCAGCCTAATGCCTGCTTTTTTCATGGTCCCTTTCCTAATAAGGTCTGTAGTGTCTCCAGTTTACCGAAAGATGTCGCAGCTGTCTCCTTTCCTTTTCTTATCAGCCTACTTCCACACATCACCTGGAATTTACGCATTTTTTATAGATATAGACATCTGACCACAGGATGTTTCCATGCATTAGCTGTTGCTGCTATATAATCTCACTTAAATCAGCAGTCCCGTTTTCATAGTGGCACACTCGCCTGACAATTGTGGATGCATAAACCCGCCTGGTGCGCCTCAGGAGGCAGGGCATCTTTGAATTTGGGCTAGGCTGAACTAAGCCCACGTGCTCCTCTCTGTTTTGCTTAATAATAAAACATATGGTTTCGCGTGCCTCATATTTACTAGGTAAATACATTTGCGTGCATAATTTAATTTTAGCTGTGCTGAAAGAATATTGAATATTAAGGATGTAGGCTAGATAAACATCTGTAATCTCATTAGGCTGCTTAGGAAATTATGCGATAAGGCCAAAGCACATATTCATCCTGTCACATTTCCTTCCTCCTTCTCTCTGACTCATGTTTTTACCCTGCCATGGACTTTAGACCTGCTAAAAAGTTTGTTAGATTGGATTAAAAAATGTAACTAAATATATTTACTCATATGGACATTACTTTAGAAGTCGTACTTCATATTTTCTCACTGTTTTAACTCTACTATCCCCCCTATTTGATCCGTTTATTTGCTTTGGGCTTAACGAGTACACAGATCTAATCAACACATACTTGTTAGAAAACGTAACGACATATATTTTAATCATACTTATGGGAAATTTACATAGATATAAAATCAAAGAGAGGATCTGCAAATTACTGCCTATAGATAATAGGTGTTTAAATAGGGTACTAAATGGAATCCAAAATATGTCAGAAATGCAGTTAGTTCGGCTGTTGCGCAAAGTCGTCAGCCTGTCGTAATCTCTCTTGCTTTATTTCTGTGGTAACCTGCTGTACTCTTACTCTGCAGAAGTGAGGAGTTCATGAGAGACGTACTCTGTGATTCACTGTACTCCAGCCCACAGTGGGCGTTGCTTATCAACCCCTTTGAAAGGTGTGGCGACTTTTTACGCGTTTGTGAAATTCGTTCTCAGACTTCAATCTTCTCCTTGTTTCTTGGTAAGACGAAAAAGAACACATTTTTAAAACTTTTATCAGCTTCCTGGATGTGCGTGTTGTTGTTTTTTAAAGGAAATTTGCTCTTTAGATATGTCTCGTCTACATTCGGATCTTACTTGTTTGCTTTTCTGTAGTTCCTTTTGCGCACGTTCTCTCGACTTTAGTTAGTTTTGTATTATTGTACCCTACAGATTTGTTTGTGATGCCACATCAATGCCCTTAAAAGCGCTGCCCTGATTAGATGGAATGGCGATCTGCAGCTAGAAAAAAATCCATTAAAGCATGAGTCAGCTCTTAAGATGCTACATTACAACACAATTAAGGTGCTAATAGTGTATTTTCTTTCTTCTCTGTAGTGTAAAACGCCTCCCTTAAACCACCAGAATGTCTGTTTGGGTAAGTACTTCTACATAGATGTCTGTTTGTATCCGTGTAGGCACAAAATATGAGAAAATGAAGGCGGTCACCCTCTCTGTGTTTCAGGATGACTTGGACCTGCTCTTAGACAACCCCTCTTCACTGACTGTGACAGTAAGTACAACCTGCTCTTCTTTTATAGCATGATACATGGTACAGTTATTACCTGTGGATTAGTTTTCACTGGCATGCATCTGTGTCTATCAGTCCAGTGCAAGAGGAACTGTGAAGGACAAGGCAAATTTCAAAGTGGATGAAGATGTGTCTGCTCTCAGGAAGGCCATAGAGGGCCTTGGTAAGCTAATGGTTTACCATCATTGATATATTTTTATAGATATATATCTGACTGATATGTAAAGCACTTCGGCAAATGTGCTCATGTGCCTTTTTATTGCAGTATAAAGGTATAAAGCAAGGTGAACTCATTCACATATACACTCAGGTACTTTATTAATCTAAAAGAAAAGTAGCCATACATTCAAGTTCAAAATGGAGTGGATGAACCATTAGGGAAATCTTTATCTGTTATCCAGTTCAAATAGCAGCAAGAGTGCTAAGGGAGGTTTACAGGATGGTAGTGAGACCTGCTATGTTGTATGGTTTGGAGACAGAGGCACTGTCCAAAAGACAGGAGGCTGAGCTGGAAGTGTCAGAGCTGAAAATGCTCAGATTTTCTTGGGAGTGACCAGGATGGACTCTCTTAAGAAAATAGAAATGATTACAACAGACGGACAGCTCAGTTTGAGATGTTTGGAGACAAAAGAGGCAAGGCTGAGATGGTTTGGACATGTGCAGAGGATGCTGAAGATGGAGCTCCCAGCAAGGAGGCAAAGAGGAAGGTTCATAGATGAATTGAAGGAGGACATACAGAGAGTTGGTGTGAGAGAGGAGGATGCTAGCGACATGGTGAGATGGAAGCAGATGATCTGCTTTGAGCAGCTGAAAGGAGATCCAGTTCAGTTCACTCTCACCATACAATAGGAGGTTGATAATAGACATGAAGTAAAATGACAATTTGATGAAAGTTCTACACTTTTTTTAAAAAAAATTGAAAGAATTAAAAGTTCGCTTGGTGTTGTTTTCTTCAAAGGTACAACAGAAAAGACTCTGATTGATGTGTTGACCCAAAGAAGCAGTGCTCAGCGTCAGCTCATCGCCAAGGCTTATGAGAAAGCCACAGGAAGGGTATATAAATACACTTGCCTGTTTAATTTTCAAGCTTTTTCTTTCTTTGATGTTGACACAGACAAAGGCCAAATTGAGTTTGTCATTATTGGTGCAGGACTTGATTTTATTCCTCCCAATTAGACATTAATAGATGACCTGAAGGGTGACACTCGTGGAGACTTTGAAGACGTGTTAGTAGCCTTGGTAACGCCTCCTGCTCTCTATGACTGCCAGGAAGTCATCAAAGCTATGAAGGTAAGACTTTGTTAAACTAAGATAATTTGAATCATGTTTTTAAAACAATTTTCTAAAAGGTGACTTACTCAGTGATTGAAGAAATAAGTTACAAAAAGAATTTCTAAATTTGACGTGCACTATAATTTGTTCACTAAAGATTTGTTTGGATTGAGTATAATGTTAAACTTAATGCTAAATGTAAAGAATATTAAAGAAAGAAGATCTATTGGAGATTACAGCCCGGTTTTAATTAAATGGTAAATGGCCTGCATTTGTATAGCGCTTTTCTAGTCCATAGGACCCCAAAGCACTTTAGTCATTAGTCATTCACACACACATTGGCGATGGCAAGCTACATTGTAGCCACAGCTGCCCTGGGGCGCACTGACAGAGGCGAGGCTGCCGGACACAGGCGCCACCGGGCCCTCTAACCACCACCAGTAGGCAAACATGGGGTTAGTATCTTGCCCAAGGATATTTGGCATGCAGCCTGGGATTGAACCACCGACCTTCTGATTAGTGGCTGACCTGCTCTGCCACCTGAGCTACAGCCACCCCAGTGGAGAAAAGGCTGAACAAGTGACGACTTTTAAGGGGTTCACTTTGATTGCCAGTTACAGCGGCTTCATCATGTGGAGCATGTGTGTGCACAAATTAGTCAGTGCTTTAAGAAGGCTTAGTGTCCATGGAGTGGATAAATATTGTGTCGCTCTTCCATAGGGCAACTATTGACTCTAATATCCGTTATGGTATTACTGGTTTGGCAATCTTTCAGTCAAGCTCAGATCCCAAATTCAACATTTGATTTAAAGGGCTGATAACTGGGATGCTCTCTTCATCTACCCTCCTGAAGATATTTGAAGAGTCTGTGTAAAACAGGGTCTAAAAATTAAGGAAAAAATTACATCCTTTATAATGAGGATGACTAGATGCCCTCAGGAAAAAGGTTCAGGGTACCAATCCGTGAGTTTAAAAGGTTTACGTTTTCTCTAGTGCCATTATCGGTCAAATTATTGTTTGGTAGTAGGTGAAATTGTAAATGAGTGTTTGGCGTTTATTTGTGTGGGTGTGTGTGTGTTATCTTACATGATATGTTCCACTCACTTGTCCAAGGAAATTTCTTCTAAGTAGACAATAAATGCTAATCTAATCTAATTTTGCTATACTTATGGTTTGGACTTTAAACAACAGTTCACTATGATATTTTTTTATTTATACAGCACATGTCAACATCGGGTTCATAAGAGCCTGATCTTCAGATTTATTAAACTGTATTGTTTTGACATTATCATTTATTTATTCATTTGTATATCCTTGTGCATACAGGGTGCAGGGACCACAGAAAGCACTCTGACAGAAATATTTGCTTCGAGATCCAACAAGCAGATCCGAGAACTGTCTGAAGCATACCTAGCAAGTAGGACATTTTAACACACAGTATTTCAACTATATCTGATGAAACTGAAATCATAAATGAGTTGGCAGTTGTTTGTGATGTACTACGGTATTGTGAAATTGTCATGTATTCCGCTGTCTCACTGGAGAAACGGGAAGAGCGATGATTCACGACCTGCAGTCGGAGGTATCTGGAGATTATGGAAAAGCACTGCTGATCTTGGCCGAGGTATAGCACATGAAATTACAGCAGATGACATAACATTCCCAACAAATAAGAACCACAACCACATTGAAATTTACTGCAGTCAGCAGGTGTGTAGTGAGTGTTTATGTTTTAGAAATATACTCTTAAAGCACCTTGATTTCTTCATATCCAAATACTGATTGTAGGAAGAAATGCAGGAAATACAAATAATGTCCTGTGTGAGCTAAATGAGTTGCGCCATTTTTAAGTTACATTGTTTATTTATAATATTGAATTGTGAGGATATCATTATAGCCTATTTCAAAGTTTCTTTTTTTTCTCTTCGCCTCACAAACCCGTCCTCCCTACAGGGGAAGAGAGATGAGACCACCAGCGTGGATGCTGCCAAAGCAAAAGCTGATGCTAAGGTACACTTTTTTTACGTTTGGTTCATTTGTGTATAAACACTTGCTTTTCAAACTGAGGTAACTTTTGTGTTACTGCAGTACAAACATTTTAAATAGCAGCTTTCTCTTTCACATTTTTAGGTTAATTCATTCAGAGTTTGGTGGCATCGCTCATCTCAGCTAACGCACCTTGCTGGGTGATGCAAGTTTCAACCTGCACCTATGTTGAAAGCATGTTGAAATTTTCTCATGTTGGATTCAGTTAATCTAGTGTGCTTGCGTTGAACTTTGACTCTGTGTGTTTTTCTTTTTTACTTTTTCTTTTTTTAGTGTAGTCCAACAATATTATACTCATACCTTTTCTGAATCCATGCAGGCCTTGTATGAAGCAGGAGAGAAGAAGTGGGGAACCGACGAGGGGAAGTTTATTGACATCCTGTGCCACAGAAGTGTTCCCCAGCTCAGGCAAAGTGGGTTGATCCCTGACCTATCATTCATCCTGTGGATAAATAGCATCTTAGAAATAGTACTAAGAGTTTACAGCCGTGCTTGCAACTCTCTGAGGCTGTTTATCAAGAGCAACATGCTAACATGCTCACCTTGACAGTGCAAGTATGCCATTTAAAACTAAGAAAGCTAAGGCTGATGGAAGCGTATTTGGTTAGTAGATTTTTAGTCAAATGCCATGGTGACACTAAAAGGCATTTAATCAGGATTTATTCTCACTGACACCTGATCAAAAACATTATACATAGACTCCATTAGTTGAGGCAGTATCTATGTGATCAAGTTCAAGACACAAAAACCCAAAGATGCAATCTCATGATGGTGCAATAAGCAAAGTCATTCATCTTCTGTGGGCTCTTGAAGTGAACTTATGCTTCTTTTTTTTTTTTTTTTTTTTTTTTCTGCTTTGGGACGCTCTAATTGGTTTGTTTCAGACACTTTTTTCTAATTCTTGGCTTTGTATTATGCTAGTGAGAGGGGATATTCTTATTCATTCAGGGCCATCTAAGGTACTTGCTGTCACCACAGCAGATCCAGACAGTTTAAACTTTGTACAGGGAGTGCAGAATTATTAGGCAAGTTGTATTTTTGAGGAATAATTTTATTATTGAACAACAACCATGTTCTCAATGAACCCAAAAAACTCATTAATATCAAAGCTGAATGTTTTTGGAAGTAGTTTTTAGTTTTAGCTATTTTAGGGGGATATCTGTGTGTGCAGGTGACTATTACTGTGCATAATTATTAGGCAACTTAACAAAAAACAAATATATACCCATTTCAATTTATTTATTTTTACCAGTGACACCAATATAACATCTCCACATTCACAAATATACATATCTGACATTCAAAAACAAAACAAAAACAAATCAGCGACCAATATAGCCACCTTTCTTTGCAAGGACACTCAAAAGCCTGCCATCCATGGATTCTGTCAGTGTTTTGATCTGTTCACCATCAACATTGCGTGCAGCAGCAACCACAGCCTCCCAGACACTGTTCAGAGAGGTGTACTGTTTTCCCTCCTTGTAAATCTCACATTTGATGATGGACCACAGGTTCTCAATGGGGTTCAGATCAGGTGAACAAGGTGGCCATGTCATTAGTTTTTCTTCTTTTATACCCTTTCTTGCCAGCCACGCTGTGGAGTACTTGGACGCGTGTGATGGAGCATTGTCCTGCATGAAAATCATGTATTTCTTGAAGGATGCAGACTTCTTCCTGTACCACTGCTTGAAGAAGGTGTCTTCCAGAAACTGGCAGTAGGACTGGGAGTTGAGCTTGACTCCATCCTCAACCCGAAAAGGCCCCACAAGCTCATCTTTGATGATACCAGCCCAAACCAGTACTCCACCTCCACCTTGCTGGGGTCTGAGTCGGACTGGAGCTCTCTGCCCTTTACCAATCCAGCCACGGGCCCATCCATCTGGCCCATCAAGACTCACTCTCATTTCATCAGTCTATAAAACCTTAGAAAAACCAGTCTTAAGATATTTCTTGGCCCAGTCTTGACGTTTCAGCTTGTGTGTCTTGTTCAGTGGTGGTCGTCTTTCAGCCTTTCTTACCTTGGCCATGTCTCTGAGTATTGCACACCTTGTGCTTTTGGGCACTCCAGTGATGTTGCAGCTCTGAAATATGGCCAAACTGGTGGCAAGTGGCATCTTGGCAGCTGCACGCTTGACTTTTCTCAGTTCATGGGCAGTTAGTTTGCGCCTTGGTTTTTCCACACGCTTCTTGCGACCCTGTTGACTATTTTGAATGAAACGCTTGATTGTTCGATGATCACGCTTCAGAAGCTTTGCAATTTTGAGACTGCTGCATCCCTCTGCAAGATATCTCACTATTTTTGACTTTTCTGAGCCTGTCAAGTCCTTCTTTTGACCCATTTTGCCAAAGGAAAGGACGTTGCCTAATAATTATGCACACCTGATATAGGGTGTTGATGTCATTAGACCACACCCCTTCTCATTACAGAGATGCACATCACCTAATATGCTTAATTGGTAGTAGCCTATACAGCTTGGAGTAAGACAACATGCATGAAGAGGATGATGTGGACAAAATACTCATTTGCCTAATAATTCTGCACTCCCTGTATTAACATGGCACTGTTGGTCAGAAGAAAGCTGGCTTAAAGAAATTGCTTGTTTCAGACAGGCAATGAACCGAGGAGCTCCACAAAAGCTCATTTTAAACTGAATCACGAAAATGGGCTGTGATGAACCTACCAGCAGATACGCATCCCACTGTGAACCGCTACCAAATTGGCAAAAAATAAAAGTATATTACAAGTTCAATGTGAGAAAAATAATCTCAGCTCAATGTATTTTGGCAGCTCTGATTGAGTACAAGAATATTAGCAAGAAGACTCTGCAGGAGAGCATTAAGAGCGAGATGTCTGGAAACCTGGAGAAACTACTTGTGGCTGTTGGTGAGCAAAATATTACATCACTGCCTTGCTGTTATCGATGTCTTCCTTGTCTGAGCATTTAAGTTAATTTAAAAATAATATATGAACTCATTTCTTTTAGTTAAGTGTGTGCAGAACGTCCCAGCATACCTCGCTGAGAGGCTTTTCAAGAGCATGAAGGTGAGTTGTGCAACTGGTCAGTTTGTCCATCTGTGTCATGATGGCCTTTCTAAACCTCTATGCACATCAGAAATGTCTGCCCAGCAAAATTCACATTCTGTATGGTTGCATCATACCCTTTCAGTCACAGCAGACTGTATTGGTCACCAGTGATGTGGAAAGGAATGCTGACCACATTTTACTGTTAGTGATTTGACCAGCACAGCCAACACTGGCTGAAATGTGTCAACAGTCTGAATAAGGAAGCGTAGCCTAACTTTTGACAGTAGTATTGCAAAAAAAATAACAACCCCCCCCCCCCCCCCCCCCCCCCCCTGCATCTTCACATGTGTAAAAGGCCTGCGAGCCAAATGTGGCCCTTTGTAGATTTCAATCGGGCCTGCATATAAATGTCTATAAATTATGGGAAATCTGGTCATAACTATCTGCATAGCATGTCTGTCTGTGCACATGCCAAACCAAACGCACTAGTGCAGCATCACTGCAATGTAAAACCAGAAGTCTGCATAGTAACAAGCTACATCATTGAGTTCATGCCCATGTCAGACAGAAATATGAACAAATTTTAACTTTCATTTTGATTATAATTTATTTTAATTAAATATGCCATCCTGTCAGAAGTTGTAAAACAGGTTCTTACCTGTAAGGTAGCCTGCATTGTATCTTGTTGAGACCATTTTTCTATGTGGAACAATACGAAATTAACGCATGCCATACCATGTCTAGCCAGAGTTTGAAGCCCCTGGCTTAAAGGACGAATGTCTTTGTTTTCCAAATTATACTTGGTCCAGGGTGCAGGGACCACAGAGTGCACTCTGACCAGGATATTCGTCAGTCGCTCAGAGATCGATTTGATAGACATCAAAGTAGAGTACAAGAAGCTGTTTGGATGTTCCCTCTACAGTCAGCTAGAGGTCAGTATTAACAGGAGTTATGTTATGAATTTATAACATTAACATAAACATGTTTAAATGTTAACTTTTGTTTATTGTGGTGTGTGTCACAAACACCCAATTCCTTTCGTTTATCTCTCCCCATCCTTGTGTAGTCTGAAGTGTCCGGTGATTATGGAAAAACACTCAAGTGTCTGTGTGGCCAAGACGAATAACTCGTACCAGCTCCTTTGTTGGGTCGTTCAGCTTTACATCACAGCAGCTATGATGACCTGTTCCTGACGTAGCGACCAGCTACTTATCTCAAGAATAACTTCATACTGATATGATTGATTGAACTAGTTAGGAAATGTAACTAATTTTCATGAAGTTATTAAACCCAATAATAGCACTTAAATGTCTGACTGATATCTGTTAACTTCACTTTTCTTTTATACACACAAATATCTGTCATAACTTTTGCATTTAATAAAAACAAAAGATGAGAACACTTATGAAAAAATAATTTATTTCAAGGTTTTGCTAATGTTGCTGTATCCAACGCCTACACAGGTCATCAGGACCTTGTCGCCCCCTTTCCGTTCGTCTTCTAAAGGCTTCTGGACCTCAATCTTGAACATAATCTGGAAGAAATCTCTGATGTGTCGGAGGAATTCGATCCTGTATAGACAGAGAAAGGAGAGTTTCATGTTAATAAAGATCATCAGCCACCACATTTCTCATACATACCAAGTTTTTAAAAGCTAAAAACTTAAAACAGGTCTTTTGTTTTTAAAACCGTAAGACTTGACAGAAATGATCCAAAACTGATTTAGTGTTACCTGAATAACAGGAAGAGTGTATTGTGATGGCACTGCCAATCTTCAGTTATCATAGTACTGTACTTGAGAGGGACACAGCACCGGTACCATGATAACTGAAAATGGACAGTTCATAGTTCGCTCCTCATTCAAGAAGACGGACATCTGGAACAAGGTTAGTGCTCAGCTGTTTTTAATACTGCTGTACTTTTATTTTATTTGGGTTGTTTGCAAATAAACACACAAATTATGCATTTAAAATGCAGCACACACAAATGGGTTAGAAGTAGAAGCAGGGTAACAGAAACAAGACTCATTAGACTTTATAATAATTTAATCAATACTGTGAAATATTTTATAAACTACAAAAATGTAGTTTATCAAAACATTATCTTAGGTGCCACCCATTATGAGCCTAATAAAAAAATCCCTCCAAAGCCATGTGAACCTGAACAGTTGAATCTGATTGCACATGTTACTCAAAGCAATCAAATTAAAATTGGGCTCTGAGTAAAGAAACCCTTGTGGTTGCATGCCACCATCAGAGTGCTCTTAGCAGAAACCCTGAATCTTTAGTGGAGTGGGTTAAAGTTCAGTGGAAATAGATTAATTTTGTGTTCATTTAAGAAATGCAGACTTTTTTCCTTCCTCTCTGATGATCCAGCTGTACAGAGTATTATTCAGCTTCTTATTGTGAACTTTGGGATATTGTCATCTGCCAAAAGAGGACTAGTAGAAGAATAATTAAACGTGGGATTGAGTGGGTTCCTCATTTGCCGTCTGTACATTTAACTTTTGAATGGGTCTTACGTGTATGGGGAGAGGGGTCCCAGGAGAACCTTCGACACGTCCTGTTGGCCAAGGGTCATCAAGAGCAGCGCCAAGCTCTGATTGGATGAATCCACGCAGCCACCCTAAAACAGAGAGAGAAAGGAGGGCGGGGGTTGTGTGTCAGCAACTAAAAACTACACTGAAATGCGTCAAGGAGGTGGAAATGTTTAGAGAAATCAACTTCTTGACAGTGGGACTGTACAGTGAAAGCTGTGTAGATTTGTTTGTCTGACTTTTCATTAAAAAAACTAAACTTTTTTCCTATTAAATATAATTAAGCAGTCTTGAAACAGTTTGGCAAGTTGTCACTAAAGTGTTTCTTCTTCTTTCGTGCTCACATAATGTATTAGTCGACTTTCCAGTCATCTTCCTACCATTTTCCCAAATGACACTAACACTCCCAATTCCATCTACATGTTAAATATTTAGACAGATGATGCACTCTCAATATCCAAGAGAGCACATGCCATTGCTCTAACAGAGCTCAGTGTGCGATTTCCCACTGTGTGCAATGCACAACTGGACACACCCAAGAACATTTTATAGTCTGACCTTTAAAATAGTTGTCCGCTGGTAGTTTGAGTTATTTCTTGACATGCGATATGCAGCATTAACCTGATCCGTTCTAACAACGTACTTGTGTAGCTCAGTCATGCTCAATTATGGCATCATGACAGCTCGTCAGCAGAATTTTGATTCAATTACATAATCATATCATGGAAACCATGGTGACGGTTTCATCATTTATTAGGTGAAACACATTACAATGACTTGTTGTTAGAGGTTTACCGTTGTTAGTCTATGTAACATTTATCCCTGTGCTGTCCGCTCTGATACTGCATCTCATCTTATCCACTCTGCTATTTTACACTTCACTCTTCTCAGAGCTGCTCTGGAACAAACAGGAAAAGAAACCTAAAACTGTTTCTGAACGAACTAAGAAACATGACACAACAGCGCCATTTCTAACCACCAGTTTCAGGCCCTGCCTTCCAGAGACCGTCTCCAGAGGCCATCAGCCAACCACAAGGCCTAATGGAAAAGTCCCTTAATTCCTTTGAATGAAAGTTAATCCCTTTCCCAGCCGCTCAAAAACAGACAGTAAAGCAAATAATTGAGGGTTAACTTCTAAGCATCACAGATATATTTGACCTGAACCTGTAGATCTATATAACACATATTGATTTAAATTCACTAGAAATGATAGATTAGGTGATACAGAAATATTCTTTTTTTTCACAAGTTGCCCAACAGGTGAGGAACATAGTGTTTCCTAAGCAAGCTTATGAATTCATTAGCATTAAATGAAAATTAATGGACGCTTTCTCCACAAACCTGTTCCATGATCACCAATACAGTTAATCAGTTGGAAAACAATGCAAAAAGCAAAGACAAGTGTGGTGCATCCTGCAAAGTATACAAAAATTAATTCCATGATGAAAAAAAAAAGTAAAAATTGAAAGAGTGCACCACTTACGTCAGCTCCTGTGTTGATGCTGCTTCCAAAAACAAAATGTCCATGGAGTAACTGGTTTACAACTAGAAGACCGTACTGATTAACCATAAAACAAACAGAGCCAAACATACAGGGCACCTGCGCCCTTTGATGTGAACTGGGCAAATTTCCTCAGATTTCAAAAACAAAGTATTCCTGCCCCGCAAAATAAAATTAAATCCTTTTAACTCCAGAGGTTTTTTTTTGCTTCTCAGCTCTAGCAATCACTCTGTCCTCCTGCTACAGTTCGGTATAACACATAGCAGTAATTCAAATGATCTACCTGTTCTTCCAGCAGCGGCTAAAGCTTTTAAAAAGCCAAGCAACTTAAAGTAGAAGGCCCCTGTTAACCCACCACCCTCCAAGGAAGCTAACGAGAGATATTAGCTCTGCACTCTGTTGCCTGGAATTAAGAGGATGTAGCCAACAATATTCCCCTTTCAGAGATAATCAGCACTATCCTGATCAGCTAACTTGACTCACATGGCTCCTATGAGAGGCTGGGAGAGGCAGAACCATGTGGAGGCAAACATGATTCACAGACTCTCATTGTACGTATTCTGATGAAATGGCTTTTTCCTGTGTGGCTATGCGACGTGACTGTTTACACACAGCAAACCTTTCAACACACAGATAACTAAATGAATAAAACAAATTTTTTAGTTTTATGTGGTCACAACCATCAGGCATTTCTAATCGATTAAATCTGTTCAAACACAGCGTATTCAGCTGACACGTTACCCAATCGGCTCGTGTATTCGAAGAATTAAACAATTTATGAGCGCAGATCCTGTCATTGGACATGAGCTGTAAGTTTGAAAGAAACTGGGGCAATATGTAAATGTACAATTATAAAAAATGCTGATACCTTCCCCAAAGAATCTGCCTCTCTTCCCAGGAAGGTTGTTGCTTGTTTGTCAAATGTGTGACCCACTGCACTCTGGAGCCACAAATACTTATATACTCCGTTGTGATAATGGCCTATTGGACCCCATACTTCACCATTTTTTTTTCTTGTTAATACAGTTTAAAATTGAAGAAATGACTGATTATACAGCATTAAATTACACTTTTTACATATTGAGGGAGCTAATTACTTGATATTAAGGCAGAACCCTTTGAGGCTATTATAGATCTGAATGTACAAACTTAATTTTACCATTTTCTTGGTCTTCGGTCTAGTTTAACTTAAAAATCTAATTTGATTTCATGTCAGATGTCTCTCAAATGGTTTTCCTCAGTTGACACAGGCTGACTTCTCCTCCACAAAAAACACACCATGAAAGTTTTCATGATTACTTTTTTTTTCCTTTAAAAACATGATGCCCTAATTAAAAGTAGAAAATGCAGTCAAGTCAAGTGCTCTAAAATCTACCTAAACAAAAGCTGCTCTCTACATTGCGGTCTGTCCACAAACAAGTTTCTTTCAGTTGAAATGCAGGCGAGGTTTATTACCAGGGAATGCGGGTAAACAAGTGCAATGTCATTGTTGCCTAATGTGTGCTGACAGTGTATCTCAGGTATTCCCCAAGAATTCAGGAGTTTTATTTCAGCAGCAGCAGCTTTTCCAACATTGTTTCAAGCCCAAATTTACTTTAAATGATAAGAGAGTCCCCAGCACAGTTATAAAAAAAAAAAAAAAACTAACAAAAAGTGGAATTATGAATGAGTTCAACTTTGTAAATATAATGCTGTAGTCTTCGCAATAGAAAATCTACATCGATAAAACTAGGTGGCATGTGCTCTAAGACTGGCTTATATCTAAAAAGAATAGTGTTGGATTCACAACTGCAACAAATATATAAATATTCTACAACATTCACTATTCACGATGTCAAGCTTTATTATGTGTACACAAAGACAAACTGGGATATGCACAAGAACACGGTGCACACAGTGCGCGTGTGTGCTGCAACTTTCCCTCTGAGAGGAGTTTTTACAGACTTTACACTGCCTGGTGGGCTGTTTGATGCAAAATTGTCCAAATCCAAATTACTCACACTCTTTCTTCCATTTCATGTTGTCAACATCTGATGTTTCACTGTTAAAGCTCACATATGCGTGTCTCATAAAACTGTGATAGCTCACCACAAACGATGTTAAGAGCTGCTTGTGAGGGAGCAAATGGAAGCACATTTAAATACAGCCGAGCCCTTATGGTAATGTTTCAGTCGACAACTAGCAGACTTGATGAAAACGGGCAGAAATCAGCTTTTCCTGCTTGTGATATGCAAATAAAACAGGATAGGCTTGTTATTTTGAATGGCAGTTGCCTTTAGATCAACTAGTTAATTAAAGCACTTTCAGTTACCTGCATTATTTAGCCTTTTCAGACATTGCCAGATTTAACAGTCTGTTATGCTGACAGTATTCTGTCATTAGATGCCATGTCTGTGTATTTTGCTTTGGCTTCCTGCAAACATGTCCACAGCGTTCATGCAACACATGTCGTAACACAACATTATTTGTGCAATATTGTGAATTGTGTGCGAGTTCCCTACCTTCACACATGTGCCGAAGTCAGAGAAGACTTGCCATTACAGCTTAAGAAGCTTAACAAGCTCTAGTTAAGTATTCAACTGTAGCTTGTAACTGTGGAAGCTTTAAAGTCTGAGCTGAAGTTCAAAATGTAATCTGCTGTGACATCCTGATACAGATCATCTATACGACTGTGAACTATTTATCATCACTAAGCAGTAAACTAGCAGCTGTTTTTTCAAGCACTTAAATGTGCAAGAAATAAATTGTTGTCTAACGCTGCAGGTAATACATCTAGAATTACCTGGAAGCAGCAAACCTACATCAGCTCCCCTCGAAGTCAAAAACTGCAATATTTACTTAAATCCAGTAAATATTTGTATTTGTTAAATGCTCAAAAAAATATGTTTTTTTATACTTAAGATTAGGGCTGTGCGATATGACCAAAATCTCATATCCCGATATAAGATATTTATCATCCTGACAACGATATAAATCACAATAATGGAATATTTTCTGTAAATTCTGTGAATCTCAGGCAGCTCGACTTACGTGAAGTGTTTCCAGCGGGGTGTCCTTTACCTGGAGTCGAGTGTTTTAACCGATGCATGAAACTATTCATTTTCAGACATAAGTTGTAATGGCCGCCATTTTCTTTCAAAGTTTGAGTCTAACGTTTAGTTTTTTAGCACCTGGCGGCTCTTTTTTGCTTCTCATCCGTAAACTCTCTGCATACTCTTTCACGTGATTCACTTTATTTTGAAAAGGCTCAACAGGATCTTGAGCTTTATTGTGAAAGTGTTACATTAAAAAGAAACAAGCAGACAGCAGGACCACGCAATGGTTTTACCATCATTGTTGCTAACGACAAGACGTAAAAACAGGCGCTTGTCCGTCCGTAGTCTTGTTATATTAAATATAAGTGAAAGAGAGAACTTTTGGAAATTAATATAGCCACTACAGTGACCATCAAAAAAATGAAAAAAATATTGCTGTAAACGGTTTATTTTATGATACCGTGAAACAAACGATAGCGTAATAGGAAACGATAGACGTTTCTATATCGTCATCCGATATATCGTCGTTATATCGAACAGCCCTACTTTAGATGCACCCCCAGGATTGAAGCAGTGATGTTCAAGCTCTGTCCTGTTTGCACAAAGAAATCCTGTTGGCATATCTAACCATTTTTTCAGCCGCAGCTCAGATCAGTCCTTGTTTAATAATATCTTCTTTTTTTTATTATTATTATTATTATTATTATTATTATTATTATTATTATTATTATTATTATTATTATTATTCACAGGTTTTACTTTATACACACACACACACAATCTGGTGCATGCCTGTTATACTTTTATGTACAGCCAGGCATCAAGAGCCTCTACACAGTATTAAATGTCCATGTGTGCATTTACCCGATATATCTCCTCCAAAAGCAGTTTTGCGCAATTTCTGCCAAGGTCTTCTGGCAGTATGGGGTCTCCCTGCCCCTGTGGCGTGGATAACATCTCTGCACTAAGGAAGTAGCCGTTGAGCGTCTCTGCTACCAGTGTCAGACCAAAGCCTGGAGACCTGGGGGGTTGACCAAGTACAATGATTTAGTCCGTTTCCACAAATAAGGGTTGAGAATTAAAAACACATAGAAAACCCATGTAAAGCTTAGCAGCTTATAAATGTAGGCAAAGATACCCACTTGCCAGAGTTGGCTCCTTTCATGTGGTCAGTATAGATATAGATATCTGGAAGAAACTGGTTGAGGATGCCTCTGGCTGACTCCACAATCCTATTGCCCATCTGAGGAGAAACTCGCACTGAATATCTGTGTTTGAAATGTCAAGGACATGCCATTCAAAAGTGTGTGTTTGTCTTCCCACTTTGTGATGCAGAAATTATATCAAAATCAAGAGGCAACAAGCTAGTATTTAGTAACAAGTTCAAAATCATGATGGCTTCCTGCAACTCATATTACCAGTTATGTGTAAACTTCATCAGCAACATTGTGCTCATTTATAAATAGAAACTGAGCTAAAGTTTAAGCAAATGATTCATGAATTGATTCAACATGAGCTACTCTGGCCTTCTGTTCTGGGGTTTTTTTTTTTTTTATATTAATAACACATCAGTTGTGCCATGTTGATGTAATTGTAACTAGATCGGACTTATAATTGTACAGAACTGATCTCTTTATTATTACAAAAAAAATATGACTCATCAAACTAAAATGAGCACATAAAAATTACCAGGGCTAAAATGTAAAGAGGCGTTTCTGTATTTCGATCACTTTCATTTTGCTTAAGGTGAAATAAAGTGCAAGTCTAAAAAGGATACGCCACTCCCCTGATCCTCTTGATCTTGCCAGGGTCAGTCAGTTGGACGGGTCTGATGGTTTTGCGGACAGGACATGTAAACACTACTTCTCCACCCCCACCAGGCGCCATTCCTCTCTTCACCACCTGAGGGTGTAACACAAGAGACAGATTAAGATATAAGATGACATGCATGGCTACCTTATCCATCCCTGGGTTTGACTGCATCTCTACAAAAACAGAATACCATGAGGTCCTCACCTTGATGTCAAAGCCCTCTCCGTCGATCCCAAACTTCTTCATCACTGGGAGGGCTGTGGACTTCAGCAGATCGACCTGGCAAGGAACAGTGAGATTAAATCCTGACGCACACCCTTGTGCCTGCAGAGAGTTAAAAACTACCTTCCAAAACCCTAGAATAAACCCAGTCTCATCACAACAACAGGCAGACGCTGTTCAGTTTCCATGACAACACCTCTCTCCAATGTCCTCAATTCATACTTCGCAAGGCTTCCTTTTTTGTATGATATGTTGACAATATCTAATTTGAAACAATGCACCTTGAAGAAAAGGGCTGAAGAGAACAATACAGAGACTGGCTTGTGTGCAAAGGATGTGGCAAAAAAAAGGGTGTAAAAGGGGAAACCAGAGAGCAGATGCATGTTACACAACTGCCTCAAGTCAACACATGAGTGTCTAAATTATTACAAAAACATGAACCCCAGTGACATCAACTTCTGAAAATATGTGTACACAAACTGTGCGCACACCAATTCTTAAGTGAAACACTGTTGATCTTAACTGACGTATAACGTGCTCATCATCAAGTGTGCACTAGAGGGCAGTGTCCATATGGAAATGGGAGGTGTGTACTCCACCACAAAACACGCAGTTCATTTCTTTGCAGATGCACGGCTCAGCTCCACCCAGTGCGATCATGAGGTGGATGAGTTGCAACTAAATCAGCAGAGAAAAATGCAGAACAAAAGTTGGATGGTGAACATATTTATGAGCTTACCGTTGGGTCAGTGAGGTCATTGGTAACTCCCCTCAGAGTGGCCTTCAGAGGGGACTTCATGAAAGGACCCAGCATGAGGAGGGCCTCCAGATAGTACCCAATTGAGCGCTGCGGGTTACAGTCATGTTCTACAGTGCCTCCATACAACAACCCAGGCTGGTAAACTAAAACGGTACCTAAGAAAGACAGTGAATGGCAATATTTGCTAAAGTACAAATTTATACAGCACATTTTATTGCACATAAAGCTAATATACCTAACATATAAACCTCCAGGTTTAAGTCTACAAAGCCTAAAGGAGGCAAAAGTAACAAAGGAAAAAAATACAGCTTAACCTACACAGTGAAGCACACACAAATTATTAAGTGTAATCCATTTTACATCCAGATATATGCTGTATTAAAATAACATACAACATACTGTACATATAAAACAAAAGCAATAAATACTTTATTTGGAAAAATACGGAACTACGACGAAATATGCATAAGATTATGCATAAGACTTTTATTAGTTACAAATCAATAATTATGAGTCAATTTAAGACATTATTTAAACCTTGCTACAGGCCCACAACTTCACTATTGGAGCATCCTTACTGCTTAAAGCTTTAAATAATTTCTACCTTTGGATTGCGAGCTTAAAGAGAGGCATAAATGACAAATATTATGGGAGAAGACTGTGTATATTAAATGCAAAAGTTCATCATGGAGTAAAACATAATAAAACAAAAAAATCTTAATTTTGATCATGCGTCAAAGTTGTCGATGAGTTGGTGAAATCTCCCCTCCGTTGCACCTTCACAGTAAACAGTCATTACTGTGCATAAAATACAGTCTGTGACAAAGGCAACACCGAAATCACACCCTCGCTGTAACACTCACCCGTTTGGTTAATCTCTATCGTGGAGCCATTGGTCAACTTGTCCAACAGTCTGATAAAATTGGCCTCAAAATCTGGAGAAGACAGAATTTATATGTAGAGACTGGAAAGAAATGTCACATGGTAATTTATTTTTTAATTTGTCTGGCACTCAAAAACA
Source organism: Copadichromis virginalis (assembly GCF_057382275.1). Taxonomy (NCBI): domain Eukaryota; kingdom Metazoa; phylum Chordata; class Actinopteri; order Cichliformes; family Cichlidae; genus Copadichromis; species Copadichromis virginalis. Next base: position 42,015,509 of record NC_140624.1, on the reverse strand, counting down.
ATCCACCCACAGTGTGAACTTTATTCTGACACACCAAGACACCTCAAACAACTCAAAAAACTGCCAAATCACTGCTTCGACGCCACTTGACACGCTTATCGAAGACACAACTTCATAAGGCAAATGTACGACCACACTCGTGTCACTATCAAACTACTGTCCCATCATTTTCCCTCCTCTGACGCCCAGCGACTGAACACACTCCCAACTGCGTAACAGCTAGCCAGTTAGCCAGGGAGCTAACTGCGACGCCACATGCGGAGCGAATCTGTTAAAAACTCACCCCTGAGTCCCGGCTCGTCATCTTTAGACCTGATGTTTTTTATCTTAACGCGCTTCCCGCTGAGTGCGGACAAAACCAGACGCTGTCGGAGAAAATTGCAGCCTTCGTAGGTGAGTCCGTGGCTTGCCATGTTATTGTTGTTTGTGCTTGGCGTCAGTAAAATCCACGTGTGTTTGTCCAGGAAGACGTTACTGGGAGGGGGAGATTACGGCAAGACAGTAGGGTCAAAATAATGGTTTCTACGGCTGCGTTGCCACACTACTGTTACTAGATGGCACACTGTAACCACTGACGAACGCTAGGTGGGCGTGGCTAAATGACGCACAAATTAAAGGCACAAATCTCATAAAAAGTGTAAACAAACAGCAAAAATACGAATTTCTGGTTTGGCCTACAGTCTTTCTTTAATAAACAGAAATTAAACAAAATTAAATTACGATAGCATTTTCGAAATTATTTTTCGTTAACAGACAACAAAGTAAGGAAAACAACCAGTCGTACCATTTCTGCTAATATAATTTAATTATTTGAAAAGTCCCACGTTATTTTTTTTAAAGATTAGTGTGAGGAAGCAAACGAGTCGTCGTCCAACCTAGCGTGCCTGGGCTGCCAGCTAGCCAATCCCCTACACAAGGGATCGGCTCATACAGGATTAAACACCGCCACCTTGCCAGCAAGCTATTTATTCGACCAGTAGACAAATTATATAACGTGTTATACAATAAATACATGTCCGGTAAAGCGCAGTGTTTAAATGGGGGGTGGGGGTAAGTTTCTCAGCACGCAGGAGAAAGGAGCTCATTTTGCTCGGTGTCCGTCGTCTGAGGGGTGCATCATCTAACCTCCTCTCTCTGGCTGGCCCTGAGCCCGCTGATTGTAGTTCTCATCATCCTTCTCCTCCTCCTCTTTGTGCAAGCGCTGCGCAACATAAAAAGTCCACCGAGTTCAAACTAGCTGCTTAAGACGCGCCCACTCTTTCTTGCGTTGTGCAGTTTTGCAAGGAGAAGGGAGAGTGGATCTGCTCTGCGTTTCATGAGAAGGGAACACTTGTTGTTACTCGATAAAAGTCAGTTCAAACTCGCTTGGACATGGTGCTGCCAAGAGTTATCCGTGCTGTCATCATGGGACCCCCGGGGTCGGGGAAAGGAACGGTGTCTGGGCGCATTACCAAAACTTTTGGACTGAAGCACATTTCCAGTGGGGACATTTTGAGAGCCAACATAAACGCGCAGACCGGTAAGATAGTTTTAGCTCGAGAGGGAGGACAAGCTAAGGCATTGCAAAAGCTTTCAGGAGTTTACGTGTCAAACTGAAAGATTTAACTTAGTATTTATCAAGCTTATTTCGCTTAAAGCCACAGCTGGTCGTTACGCACAAAGTGCGAACTTAAAAACGAAACAAGGCAGCTTTTCTGCAATATTCTGATAAGAGTCCACGCCTACAACAGTGTGATTTTTATCTGTCTGTGAAATACTAAACATAGGATACAATTTAAACATGTTGTGTCTTCTCTAATCAAGGTCAGCGTTGTCAGGTTTATACTGCAAACATTTGCGCCAGAGTTACCTGGACCTTGGAGGAAGGCCCGCTACTGCTCAATATCACCTTGGATGTGGCTGAGAGCTGTAAAGATAAGATAGCCGTGAACTTTTGCTTCATGAAAGGAGGAGTTACACATTTGAAGGGGAAAAAAAGGTCTGTTTTTACAGCTGCATGAAGAGAATCCCATGTTGGTTGATTTGGAGTGTGCGATGTGTAATCGTGCTTTAACCGTTAGTTATACTGGGAAAGCCTAAAACATACAGAGTGCAGACGTGCAGGCTTAACTTAATTCACTTGAGCATCTGCCAATCAAAGCAGGTTTTATGCAGTGTGACTGCTCGCATTTTTAAAAGTCAGACTTTTTATTTGATCAAGCGATCCCCCAACGCATTCTGCTTCTTCATTAAATCCGCTTAGAATAAAGCACTTTTGGATTTTGGTCATGAGTACTCCATATAAGTGCCGGCTGTAAAATGCATTTCCCAGCTGGCATCGTCTTTTGGCTGTTGCTTGGCAATGCTTTCGTCTGCTGTCCGAACAAGGTTCACTGTGCAGTCCAAAGAAGAAGAAGTACGAGACATTGAGTAGTCGCTGTGCCACAGTGACTTTTGCACTGTTTCTGATTAGCACAGCAGGTCATTTCTGCGAGGCTTGTCAGGAAATTCCTTTCCTCTGATGGACTCTGGCCAATTAAAGTGGAAGTAATAGAAAAAAGGCTTTCGCTTTAACCTCTTCAATTTGTATTATACACTATACCACTTTTTGCATATTAAGTGTAAATATGCTATGGTATTTGCATCATTTTATGTTTTTTACCTTGTAATTCAGCATAGCTTGTCTTTGTACATCTAACATCTGTGTGTCACTGAGTAGCTACACACACTGTTTATAATGATGGAGACACTGCAAACACTGGAAGTGTTAGAATAGCTGAAACATAAAACAGGTTTTCTGGTGTAGATGCATGTTATTAGGCTTCTTTGTCAGGCACATGCAGCCAAATGTTGATGTGGTATCCGTGTTGGCTTTATGAAGTATGGATTAAAAATTGAGGCACGAAGGGAAAATTGTACATTTTCTAACACAAACATTCTTCCTTTCTCTGTCTCATGTGTTGTTTGTTTTTTGTTTTCCTCTCCTGTTTGTTTCAGAGCTGGGGCTGCTAATGAAGTCCTGTATTGATCAGGGTCAGCTGGTACCTGATGACGTCATGTCTCGTCTCATCCTGAATGACCTGAGGGCAATAGATGGCGGCAGCTGGCTGCTCGATGGTAAGTTTTCACAACTTTGCATCAGCACTCGGTTCATCTGGTAAAATGAGTGGTAGGCGATCATATTATCAGCATTTCTAGTTAGGAATTGTTGAATTTGTTCTATAAAAAAATAGATGTAACACTGAAGGAAAGACTTAGACTTTAATTAAATTACTGGCATTGATCGCACCAACCTTGATTCCTTTTTTGCTTTGCCTAGATTTCCTCTGTCTCTTTCACCAGGTTTTCCTCGTACAGTGTCCCAAGCAGAAGCTCTGGATGTTGTCTACACCTTGGACACAGTTATTAACCTCAATGTACCTTTCCAGACCATCAAGCAAAGGTTGACTTCACGTTGGACTCACCTTCCAAGTGGCAGAGTATACAACACAGATTTCAACCCGCCTAAAGTCCCTGTAAATATCCCTTTCCTATCACTCCCTGATTTAGTTTCTATTAGATGTTTTATACCGTATTTAGCCCAGCTTTGCACACATAATTGCAAAAATCTTAAGTTTCAGATAGTCGGACCAATTTAAGTTTTATTATGGTAAATGGCCTGTATTTATATAGCGCTTTACTAGTCCCTAAGGACCCCAAAGCGCTTTACATATCCAGTCATCCACCCATTCACACACTGGTGATGGCAAGCTACATTGTAGCCACAGCCACCCTGGGGCGCACTGACAGAGGCGAGGCTGCTGGACACAGGTGCCACCAGGCCTTCTGACCACCACCAGTAGGCAACGGGTGAAGCGTCTTGCCCAAGGACACAACGACCAAGACTGTCCAAGCCGGGGCTCGAACCGGCAACCTTCCGATTATAAGGCGAACTCCCAACTCTTGAGCCACGATCGCCCCATTATTACTACCGTAATGCAGCATTTCATAAAAATAAACAGACATGGTGTTAGTGATGTCTGGGGCTGTAACTGATAGAACCATGAATTGAACGTCTGCCCATCAGTTTGTGAAACTCAAGCGCACTTGGGTTATGCAGCATGACAATGATTCAAAACGCACCAGCAACTTCACCTGTGAATGTCTATCACTGTACCAAAAAATAAAAGGTTTTGGAGCAGCCCAGTCAAAGTCTAGATTTGAATCCGATTGAGATGTCTTGGCATGACCTTAAACAGGCCATTCATGCCCAAACCCTCCAATGTGACTGAATTAAAGCAATTCTGCTAAGAACAGTGAGCCACAGTGATGTGAAAGACTTGTTACCGGCCATTGTGAAAGCTTGATTGCTGCCAAGTTATTGGGTTTTTGGGGAAGCTTTCACTTTTTCGCACAGGGCCAGGTACGTTTGGATAGCTTTTTTTCTTTTCCTTAATGACAGAAGTAATCATTTAAAAACTGCATTTTGTATTTACTCACATTATCTTTGTTTAATATTAAAATTTAGTTGACGATCTGGACCACATAGTGATGCGAACAGGACATGAGGCCATTCAGGTTTCTCAAATTTTCATGAATGTATATATTTGCTCAATAAAGATGTGGAAATTCAGAGTAAAGGATACCAGATTACAGGAAAAACTCCAGTATAAATCTTAGTAAGGTATTTGGCCACCACATGCTACCAGAATGACTTCAGCATGTCTTTGGAAATATGCTGGAAGGATGAATACCAATCTTCCAAGAGATATTCCCTCACTTTGCATATTTGGTAACTCTCCTAAGAGTAATGGTAAACACACTGAGAGCCTTTAATATAATACTTACTCTCTCATGTCAGATTTCCGAGTTTAACTTACTGCCTCAATCAACTGGAATTGCTTGAGGCAGCTAATTCTTTCACCATGTAAATCATTAATTTCTTGCAGAATTGTGGACAGCATGTTTACAGTGCTCCCTCTTGACCTCAGACGTACCCTTCTGGGACTGTGTCTGCTGTCCGAGTAAACTAAAGACACTGTCATATTCCTGGAACTGTCCGAGCCCTTTTTATTACAGTCTACCCTCCTGAAATGTATAACAGGGTGACTGATCCTATAATGGACGCAGCTGGTAAAAGTTGATGTTTAGATGGTGTCATGGAGCAGAGGTGTTGAATATATCTAGAGTCCTCTCAATCCTCCGACAGTCATAAAATATTGTAAAGAGTTTGGAAGTGTAACCGATCAAAAAAAAAGTGTGCTGTTAAAATAAAAACTAATTGCATTAATACACTTTAATCAAAAAAATCATGTTGAAGGTCAAATTGTACAGGTTCATTAGCAACAAATGTCTGTCTGAAATGAGAATGAAATTCAGAAATTCAAGTTCCTAATAGAACATCAACTACTTCTTAACAAATAAACAACATTTATCCAGATAAATGTCAACCTTTCAGTTCCAGAGAAATGTGAGATGAATAGTTTTAGTTCAGTTGAGGATATTTTATATATGTGAAGGGTTGTTTTTGTTTCCTTTTTAGTTCACAGGTAGAAGATGAAGGGTAACTAAACATTAACCTAAGGCAGGAGATTATAAAAAGCCTTGAGAGTTGCAAGAAAAGAGTGTGAGAGAAACGTAACCTTTGTAAGCCCCACAGAAACGGACAGGTTGCATATCTGAGCACGTCAAATGGGTAGATTTCGGGCGCTGGTCAAGTTCACTGGGTAGAGCTGAGACACAGCGTCTGCCTTTCACACTATTATTATCATTCCTGACTAATAGCTTGTGGTTCACGTTTTTGTAAATCTGTGTTTTTAGTAGAAGTCGCTGTAGCTCAAAGCCTCGCAGTGCTTTCAGCACAGATGCAGACTTGTTTACACTAGCCACCTTCTAGTAATGCTCCCAGATCACTGCAAGGGGGGAAAAAGCATCCTGTGAGGTTTTGGAAAGTAAAGAAGCCAGCCTGCAGCAATCTTTGTAGCTTTCAAATTCTTAAAGTCAGAAATGTGCTTGGCAACATGGGAAATGAACTGAAGGCAGCCCCTTGACACTGATGTCTCTGTCACGTTTCATTCAACACTGATCAAACCCTACAAACGGTTGTGGATTAGTAAGATGATTTCTACTCTGTTCCAACATGTCTCATATTTTTTATGTTCCAACATTTATTGCCTAATATATCTCATTATTAAAGAGCCAGTATGTAAAAGAAGTAACTAAAACCCTCCTTTGCAGCACATAGTAAACATGCACAAAAGATCAGCATTAAGACAGATTTCTTTTATCTCTGCAGGGCTTTGATGATGACACAGGGGAGCCTCTTTTCCAGAGGGACGATGACAAACCAGAGACGGTGACACGGCGATTGAAGTCTTACGAAACCCAGACGGAGCCCGTCTTAGAATACTACAGGTAGAGCACCGCAGATACCTTAAAACTTAGTGCCAGCAGTATGTGCAAAAATCTCTCTAATACTCACCAAGGGTCCAGCTAAAAGTCAAAAATATTGAACCATGACCTTTTCATCCCTGCGTATTCTTCAAAGCTGTTTGCATGACTGAAGAAAATGCATAAGAACCACATTCCAGCAGCCCTAGCCAACACTGCATCGCATTTTCTCTTTATTAAATCAGGTGACAGATGTATAAATATTTATCTTGAAAGCTTAAAACACAGGCAGGAAAATTCATGGATCTTATGTTCTGTTTCTGGGCCAGGAAAATCTATGACTGTTTCCTTAAACCACAGAGATGCTTTTATCCAGTGTCCCACTTTCCACTATAACCACATTGCCTAAAAGTCTGTCATTTGCAGGAAGTACAGATAATAACAGACTGAGACTAGAAGAAGATGCAGATTTAATGTTTAAAATAACTTGTTCTGAAGTTTAGGAGCATTGCCAGCTGATTAATAGATGTACATGGATTTCTAAGTTCAAATGCTGTTATTGAAATCTGATTTGTTTTGTTTGTTTTTACCCTCCAGGAGTAAAGGTGTGCTAGAGACCTTCTCTGGGACAGAAACCAATAAGATATGGCCACACGTTGAAGTTTTCCTTCAGAGAAAATTGTCTTCAATCAATCAAAAAGTTGAATAGAAAGCCTGAGAAGAGTTTATCGACAGAAACCACTGTGTGCATTGTCCAGTCAAAATGCCACTTTTGCATTAAACAAAGGGAGTAAAATATTCTGAATGTTTTAAAACAGGGATAACACTCATCTTACGTGTACAGGAGTACACGGCAGTAAAATGGCACTTAATACAAAACATAAGCTTATAGTAGTAATTTTTCCACAATGTTGACATTGGTTTTTGAACGTCTCAGGTTGTGTGCAAAATCTTTTAAACAGTAGTTGTTAGACTTTGCACAGATTGCCTCTTCACTCCATAGTGTGCCTTTTTATGAAGCAAGCAGAAAACTGAGTGACTCCAATATTAAGGTTATTAACAGTAAGTGAAGGCTGCGTTTGCAGAGTATAACAGCTTGACGTGTGCCGGTGAATGCAGCCAGTTTTTAAGGAAAGTGTAAAGTCTTTTCTAATTATAATCATTACTTCCTTTCTTGTTTGATTCTGATGAATAAGAATGGGCACACACTACAAGACTGACTTGTTGTTTTGTTTTTTATTTTTTTGTTTTTTTGGGGGGGGGGGGGGTTAAACATGAGAAATCCCCTAAAAACAATATGGTGGGCTCTTTATGTTTTTGCTTTAGCATTGCTTTTCCAGAACTGCCTTGCTGGGTTTGTTTTCCATGCACTAGGCAGCTACCCCAAAGGGAAATGTGCCACATTCTACAAATTACTGTAAATTCATTTTTGCACTCAAGTGCCTTTTGCTGCTTTTGACAATAAACGAGGTAGTTAAATGAATGTAAATGATTTTGATCGTAGTGGACCAGATTAAATGACCAGATCACATTTCTTATGTTATTTCTTTTTAATTAATCAGAAAAAAGCATTATTGTGGAACAGCCTCTTTAGCTAGTCTTAAGTGATGCTCTTAAATTCTGCCAGCTATTCCTTGTTGTCATTGACTGATATTAGCCATTTAATGTGAATGTGACAACTAAAAATATATAATTATACAGTTTGTACAAGGCTTCTGTGCTGCTTCTGTCTTGTTTGGGAGATGTTGCAGTACTTAAGTATCATCTGCTGTGTTGTTGTTTCTTTTCCCTCTTGTTTTTGCACTCTTTTCTTAAAGTTTCTCCGATATTGTTAAAAGCCACAGAAATGCAAACCTACCTTGAACTGTACTGTACAGATCGATGCAGCAAATGTTTCCTGTGCGTATTCCGAAACACTTGAAGATAATGTTTGAAGGCATATCTCCTTTCATAGGTGACTCACAACTATGTTTATAAATCATAATAAATGTCTTACCTAGATTCCTGGTCATTTTGGGGGTTTTTTATACATACGTCTATAAGACAACACAAAACACGCCATCAAGCACTGTATGCAGACTTTTTCCAAAAACAGTCCTAAATTCACTGATTAGAACACAAGACTAGTCACTTTTCTCCCACCTTTCTCAATGATTTCAATGCAAACACAAGTTTATAAATTCCACTGTTTTCATCTCAAAGACATTATTTGTCACTTCCACTTAAGCCTAGTCTGGTGTAAGTGGGATAATATCTAGAATTTGTAAATTATTTTTAATCAAGCTTGCATCAGACTGTAGTCAGAGCTCCGATATGCAACGCTGTCACTAAGTGTTCAGTTTTGGAGCAGCCTATATCTAACTGAGATGCTTTGGCAAGGGTAGTTTTCCCTTTCACGCGTTTTATGATTTCTCCCATTCTTCTACAAGTCTGCCTTTATCGTGTCATTGATCTGTGATGTGCCAGGTGTTCACTTCTGCAGACTAGTTGAATCGCTTGTAAGGTTCTCAGTTTTTCTATTTTCTTGTTTTCGTGTTGATAGGAAGACATTCAATATATAAATTTAAACTTTTCCCAACTCTTCCTGTGACTTCATTTATCTTGTGTCTCATTTTGTAATATTTAAGAAATATTCTCCAAGCTGCAAGTTCATTTTAAAGCTTCAAAGGTATGTATAAAACAAAAGGATGTAAGGTTGTTACCAGCTCATATCTTAGTACTTGTCCCTTCCCTCCAACTCTTAAAAAAAAAAAGTTTCTGACAAATTCTGAAGACCAACTTTGTCCAAAGGCTTTCATTTGCAGAATTGTCAACTAGTTTTATGTCTGCTATCATGGCTTGTACATGGGGTCCTACAGTTTTCCTGTCCTCTCTGTAAATTGTAGACTGCGTATACAAAAAAAGAGGCCTTCATTATGTTGCACAGTAGGAGACCTTTAAATTAGGTCAAGCCAAGCCTCCTACCAGTTATTGTTCTCAATGATTTTGCTCCTAAATAACTAAAAAGAACAATGAATGTGGAAAGTCAAACCCCGGCATCGACAGTACTCACTGTGCAACTTGTCTGTCGGGTTGGCAAGAAATTTGGCTGTGCTATGCTAACAGCAGTCAGTATTATGATGAGCTTCTCGCCTGCAGCAAGACGAGCAAGGCACAGTTGTCTGGCAAGCACACGTCTTTCCACTCAAACCTCCTCTTTCTTTCCGTCGTCCTTGTAAATGGTAAATGGCCTGTATTTGTATAGCCTTGTCTTCAACCACAACTCCAGAACTGACTGTCTAAATATTTACTGGACTTCACAAAGCTCCCTCTTATAAAATTTGATTTTACATATATATTAGTACTCCTCAAGACCTGACAACAAACTATGATGTGCAAACTTAGTGGAGCTTCCCTGTAAGGACTTAACCACTGTTTTCGACTGTAGGTCCCAAAAGACATTAAGTACTGTGTTTATATATTTGAAGTTGTTTTTTTTCCTCTGTAGGACAAGTCAGTGTAAATGTGATGGCAGCTAGTGACTAAACTCACAGCTCACTGTAACCTGGGAAGTCGACACACCAGTGGCCACAGGCTGAGTTCAGCAAGCCTTAGCCAATTATTTTTCGTAGTTAAATATTTTATTTTGCTCCACAAAGACTACTTATGTCCACATCTAACCTCACTGCTGAGAACATATATATTTATTAACAGCACTGAGTGTGTGTATGTTACTTAATATACTTAAAAAAAGACTACTTTTTAGGGTGGGGGTGGGAGCGATCATTAATAAATGACAACGATAGCTGTGAAGCAGAATCATCAATGCATCATGAAGCAGCTCCAAGTCTGAACTGTATTTAATACACTTGATATTTCTACATCCACACACTGCAGCAAATGTCTTACTGAGCAAATGTCTACAATGTTTATGTTTTGTTAAATAATGAAAAGCATTGTGAAAGAAAGTTGAAACTTAAACAAACAAAAAAACGAATACAAAAGCAAAAACAAAATGTCACGCAATTCATAAAAACGCATTCATAATTTCTAATCTGTTTCTTGCTGACCAAGAACAGAAAGGTGATATACATTTAGAACGCAGGATGAGACAAAATTACAAAGCAAAAGCTTTCAACACCCCACCCCTTTGTATTCGTCCGTTTTACAAAAGAAACATAAAGTGCAGGACACATTCAGATGCAGAGAGCTCCTTTCTGCAAACACACATACAGTGAAAAGTCTTTTTTTGAGAGCTCAGCCCTTTTTCGCACATCCTCAACACAGGCATCTTTCCTTCAGCTCTGGTGTCGATCATCCCAGAGCGAAGAACTTCAACCAACTCAGCACAGACAAAAGTCTGTACAAAGCACTTATGAAAGGAAACAGTTGGTTGCAACTTGGTTTCAGGAAACGAGTACAGATGCCAGGCTGGTGAAGAAAGCATAGTTATTCTCTGGCGCATCACCGAAGCAGACACAAATAAAATGCACAAAACAAATGTAAAAAGATTTTGGTAGGATTTGAAGTGTTTGGGTTGAAATTCAGTCTCTGATTACATGAGAGCAAGACAAAGGAGCGAAACTCAGCTGACGATTAGTTACCGAGTAATGTAGTGTCCTCTTTACGTCTCACGTCACGATCCGCACAATAACCGGTTGTGGTTAATTGACAATTACACTCAACACCAAAACCGGGCTGATTATGCCTTTCTAAAAAAGACAGCATTGTAATATTATATTATTTGCATCAAAAGCTGAGTGCTTTATTATCACAGAATTATTATACTGACTCACATACTATAAAGCATGCTATTTTACTCAAAATTCAACTTAAATTAATCACCACCTGTTGTCCTGAGACTCTTATTTTTGTCACAGGAAGTCCCAAAGCTGTTAAGTGCACAACAAATACTTTTTTGTGAATACACAGTATATAGTCAGTTGTAATTTAACATCTGGTGAGCTTGTATTACGGCTCAGCGTAGGCATTATGTTGTATTTGACTGATTTTTAATCACTTATCTGCAGTTAATTTATCCACATAACACCTGACTAGCATGGATGTCTCTTAACGGACGAAAGGCTTCCTTTTTTATTTTTACAAACTGTGCTGTGTTTAAGCTTCTCCAGACAACACTAAGGAATACTTCTAGGAAAACAGAACAATTAAACCATCCTCTTTCTCCCATCACATATACTGTTCCGAAGCTATAATGTGCTTTAGTCCTCCGAACCTGTCGCACCACACAGTGTTCAAAGCAAAAGATTTAAGGCCACAATGATTTCCACAGGTATAGTGTAATCGGAGTGTTGTCAGATCACCTGAACCCATGATGTTTTTCATGATTTTCTGTTGTACATGATGTTAGAAATTTGGATGAGCATATTAACCATACCCAAAAGAGGTTCAACTACTCTGAATACTCACATTAGCAAGTTTTCCCCCACTCTTGTCTCTGTTTGATATCAATAAAAGCATTTTTTTCCCTTAACAAGGTTTAGGCATAAGGCTCTAGTTGTGAACACAGAGGCCCCACCCATCTACTATTCAAATTAGGAGCAGCCAATAAGGGCCTTTGTAAGGAGCAGAGCCGAAACCTCCTGCTTCACAAAGGGGACGAAATTAACGGGCTGCATCAAGGCCCAGTTTAACAGTTCAAACAGAGCTGGAAATGAGCTTAACACATCCTCTTGGCCTATTTAAAGCAACGAGACAGACCACTCATGATGGCCTTTCTGGCTCAAAAAGAAGCAATCAGGCAACAAAAGAGCAACTGTATGATAGAAATGAAAACAATTACACCTTAAGCCATCATCCTGAATCATCCATTCTGACTGCTGATTTGGACTGAGTCAGACAACTACCCTGCCACCCACACATACTGCATTGTTCATCCTCTCCCATAATCAGCCTTACAGAACTGAAATTCATGTGCAGTCTCTTTATATGAAGATCAATCTGAAAGGGTCCTACAAGAAGAAACTGACTACAAAAAATAGGAACTTTCAGAGCTTTAACTTGGCTTAGACTTTGAATATGTTGAGTGCTGGTATACCAAAACGTTACATCACACTACAGATTTAGAAATTATTCATATTCACTGTAACTGCTCTTTGCACACTAGCGTAAAGTCAGTAGCTCTGGTTGTATGTTATGCATTGAAAATGTTAAAAATGTAAAATAAAGCTGCATATCTCACAAACTGAAGCCCTATGACACTCTATTGATAACTCAGAAACTCTCCCTCCATTTCAAACATGCTTTGTTCCTAATCACAGGTAGGTTTGTTTTCCTCTTCATGATTAAAATCAAACAATTCAGGTCACACCCGCAAAGCACTCCCCACCTTTTTTTGTTTGTTTGCAGTAGTTACTGTTTACCAGAGCAGCAGCATTGCAGTTACAAGATTTGCAATACTGTTTGGCTCCAACTGAATCTTCTTGTACTTCAGAGGGTGCAAGGACACTAACTTTCATCAGTTACTCTCCTCAGACTTGACATGATTTTTTAAAGAGTGCTCTTTGTGACCCCTGACCTCTGTCATACTTTAAGCAGTGGATTTGCTACCAAAGTGATTTTTATCCAGAGACTTTACTGGTTAAGTATTCATTGTGTTGTCTGGATGAATTCTGTTCTGCTTTTTAGTGAGGATATTTCTCTCTTCTGAGAAAGATATACACCTAGCTTGAAGAATGCAATACCTCCAACTGTAAAAACAACAGTTATGGCACAACATGCATTTAAGCTGGCAAAAGACACTGCAACAAACCCGCTTGCCAGAGGCCAACCACGCCGACATGCTAACAGCCACACAGAGAAACGTTTGCCATTGGCACAAACGTACTTTCTGCAGGCTTTCTACTGAAAACTGTGGCATAAAAGACTGAATGTCTGTTTATTCCTGCACTATGATGTTGTTGTTTTTTTAGCCTGGTCTGCTGTATAAACAACTCGGATCGTTCCTAAACGGAGAGGTTATGATGGTGATATTAGAAAAGCAGGGGGCGGGGCTGAATCCTCTAAGACGTCTCCATCATGCGCATGTCTTCCGTTTCTGTAGTGTCGTCCTTTGTCCACCTCCCTGTGCTTGTCCAAAGTCCAGCTTCTACACAGCGCTTCATAGGAAACTCTGCCACCTGGTGATGAAATGCAAAGACACAAAGAGGTCAACAGAAATCAGAAAACAATCACAGATGAACACGGTCGCGTGCAAATCAAAATTAAAATTAGACTCAAACATAGCTGAGAGATAAGTCTACTGTGGCTTAGTTAAAGGCTCTTTAACTGCAGTTTGAGATTTTAAATATTTATCTTTAATGATTTGTTCTTTATTTTTATCAACACGTTTTGTTCAATTAAAACAAATTAGCATTAAACAAACATGTGTTGTAAGTAATATTCATTATATGGTCAGATTTCAAAATTTAAGTTAAGCTGGTTGTGCTTTTGGATTGTTACAGCTTTTTCTTCTAAGAAAAAGCTGTAACAATCCAAAAGCACAACCAGTTTCAGTTTCAACAGGCTGCATCCTCCTAAAGCTTTTTTCCCCTCTTTAGAGTTGAGTTTTGGCAGCCAGTCCAGCTGAGAGGCCAACAGAGGGGCGACAGCGCATTCTCTCAGTCTTACAAAAAGGCCTGTTGTACTGCACCCCACACATTTACCCTGTGCTATATCCCCTTTAGCAATTTCTACACTTGGATTACTCTGAATGTTGAAATCGTTTCCACAAGTCCAAATATTTTTACATGTCTGTAATCGGTTTACAATATCAAAGACTTAATTTATGTGAGACACACATCTTTACTGATCTTTTGGTCATACTGTAACACATTTCTTATATAACAGAGCTTCATCTACAGTGCTTCACAAAGACCCCTACACTGCTTTTTCCTTTTCTCTTTTACTCTACAAGTTTCTTCGTTTTCATTTTAAATGGTCATCCCAGGAGTACAATGTCAAAAAAAGGGAGTTTAAAGCCTCCAAGACTCCTACTAATATTACGGTTTTTCCCACACACTGAGTAACCAGCCAACTATGGGAGTGGTCAGGGAGATGGGGTCACACATCAGTGTGATCAGACATTAGATAGACTTGGGAGCTCATAGGTTAAATACTGATGACCAATGTTTGATCAACACAGTGAAACATTTCTATTCTCACATGCACTTCTGTCAGGTGATGTGTGAAATAGTTCAGAGCTACAATCTGTGTCTCATAGCTTAACAGGAATTCACAAGCTCCCCAGCAGAGATGGGAGGATGACCTTCCCTGCCAACACACCTTCACTTATGCCTTTATGGGTAGAGTGAGAAGAAGGAAGCCATGCTCAGACAAAACGCATGACTGAGCACATGAAGCAGGGTGGTGGCAGCATGATGCTAAGGGCCTGCTTCTCAGCAGCAATGACAACCAGAATGCTCAGATCTGACAGAGATAAATGCAGCTAAATAAAATCAGAAACTTGTCCCAAAGCCACCCCATTATTGTGTTTGCCGTTGGCTAGTTGAACTGTCACTGGGTGGTGCACCTGATGCCCCCCCCCAAAAAATTAAAATAAAGACATAATACAAAAATCTATACAGAGATCTGTAGATGTGAGTTTACAGATGTTTCCTACTGAACAGTGAGGATGAGCGAGGGAGAATGGGATAAGTTGCCTAAGGCATGTGTGCAAAGCTTGTAGTGACTTGCTCAAAAAGAAAGCTGTAATTATTACTGCCCAAGAGGGTTTTACAAAAGATGGAAGTAAGATTTAGAATAGTTCTGGAAACACCAGTGAAATATTTCTTTTTTTTTTTTTATTTATTTAAATGTCTCTGCTAAAATATACTGCGTTAATTTTAGATTTATATTCCAAATGTGCAAATATTCTTTGTTAATCTATTGTAGGCATCTAGTAAACAAACATGCTAATGTATAAGTTTTTAGAGGGAATAATTTATGAAATAGGTATTTTTTTAAAATAAGGGAATATAACTAGAAAAAAATAATTTAATTAAAGTATATTTTAAGGAGATTTTCCCCATTTTTCCATAATTAAAATTGAATCTGAAAACGTCCTTTTTTCAAAGTTCTTCTTAATAAGAGCAAACTGGAAAAGTGGACGACAAAAAAAGAAGTGTCTGTTTAAAAGACAAACAAACAAAAAAAATAACCAAATATATATAAATATATATTGTCATATCCTTAAGAAAGCCCTGACAGATGCACGTGGCCCTTCAGCTGATTCACAAATGATCAAGCAGCAATTCTTAAGGAAGGCAAATAGGTAGAAAAGGCTGAGGTATACCAGAGGCTCTGTCATGGTTTGGGCATGCTTTTTGGCCAGTGCTGTTGGAGATCTCGTCAAAATTGATGAAATATTAACACAGAAAAGCATCGTCAGATTTTGATCTATCATGCAGTGTTATCAGGTAAGATTGGCAACTGCTACATTTTTCTGCACATCAGTGAACCTAAACACAGAACCTGGACCTCAGCATTATTGAAGCAGTGTGGGATCATCTTCAGAGAATGGAACAAAAGGAATCCGACATCCAAAGAAGAGCTCTGAATGTCCTCCAAGAAGCCTGGAGAACTATTCCCGAGCGAGTTCAGGCAAACATCGTCTTCAAGCTTGTTTTCACCTTATATACCGAGTTGCCACTTATGTTTGCACATGTTTCAAGAAACCTCTGCACCCATTTTGCATTTTCTTAGCATAATCTAACAGTAGTTTGATGTTTTTGCACTCTACAGTATATAAAACTGCTTAACACGGACTACTTCAAATCAAATCAAATCACTTTTATTGTCACATCACCTGTGCAGGTACATTGGTACAGCACATGCGAGTGAAATTCTTGTGTGCGAGCTTCACAAGCAACAGAGTTGTGCAAAATACAATAACATAAACAGGCAAAATATACGAATGGCTAAATCTAAAACTAATAAATATATGTACAATATATCACTACATGTTTCTCCCGTTTTACAGAAAACCAGATGACTGTTACAGTGAGGATGGATACATGAGATCTGACTGATTTGATAAAACTAAGACTGAGGATGTCCTCTCGGGTTTCTGCTGCGCTGAAGAGGTCAAATAGCAACTGTCAGCAAATGTGTTGGCCACTTCTGATTTTACAGGTAACATTAACACAATGGGGCCCAGCTCCTTGTTATAAGGTAAAGTTTACCTTTTTGCAGCTGTGCCCACACTGTAGTGCTGTCATCATTTACAAACAAAAGAAACCACAGACACATCCCTCGGGAATGATCACCACCAAGAAAAACCAAAACTAGTTACTTTCTTATTTATATCAAAACAAGCTCAACAGTGCCATCTCACTTCTGTAAGTGATAACTGCATTAAGGTACAAGATTTGCTGGTGCAAGCTGAAGTGCACTTACTGAAGGTACTGTTGATTCTTTGGGGTCGAGTATGCAGTTTGTGCCGATATTCTGCTGTTCAGTGTTGGACAAATGACCTCTACATTTGTCTGTGTAATCTTTAACTCTCTGTTTGAAGGCCTCAAGTTCTGTATGGAAGACCTCTAAGTAGACGTCTTGTCCTTCCTGGAAAAACAACAATATGTCTGAGACACTCTGAAAGCTAGCATATGATGGCTTTTTATTATTATCTCTAGAAAACAAAGCCAAATTATTTTAGCATGCAACACTATAAAAGCCATAATAAGATGCACAACATTCATACACATCAATGATAAGATGAATTTCTCTTACTTTGGCTTTATGAAAGAACTGTCTGAAGCAGCCTCGAGGGTCCTGCTGAGAGTTTGAAGCCATCTCCAGGATGAACTGCATCACTACAACTTGGTGTGCCACCTGCTCCATCAACGCTTCTTTCTGCAGAACACAAGTAGGAAAAGCTAGTGTGATGTCTTTGGTTTTCTCACCAGATGCCCTCTTTGTAAGTTCTTTACCTGGAAACTGGCCCAAATTTACTTTTTTTTTTACGTTACCTTTTAATTCACTGGTTGAAGAATTGTTAGAAATACTGATTTTTAATAATTAACATCTATCCTCCTTGGATTATTCTATATAGAGCAATATAGTGAAAAAAAGCTTCTATAGGACTATCCTATGTCCCATTCAGTATTTTAGTATTTAGTATTTATTTATTTATTGTCATTGTCAAGAACAATGAAATTGCGTTTGGGGCTTCCATACAACCCAAAAAAAAAGAAGAAAATAATAAATACCCCTTAAAACCCAAGTGTACATATTTAACCCAGTGTGACTCCAATGCAATAAGACAATCCTTAGCAATAATGTTCGTAGAAATTCAGACAAAGACCTGAGAAACATGACAAAATACAACAATGCAACCCATTCAATATTATTGTACTGTGAGATATGATATCAGATATGATAGTTATCTATTTAAGAAAGAGGGGGGGGGGGGGGGGGGGGCAGGAGGGGGAAGAGAATAAAGATATGATGCACCAATGCAGACCAGTTCATTGCTATTAAGAAGTTGGATATAGTTATTGTCCGTGAGAGGGGGGCAGAGAGTTCAGGAGCCTCACAGCCTGTGGATACAGGCTGTTGGCCAGTCTGGATGTTCTGGCCTGTATAGACCTGTACCTTCTCCCTGAGGGCAGCAGATGGAAAAGGTGGCGCGCAGGGTGATGTTGGTCCCGCAGGATACTGTGCACCCTCCTCAGACAGCGAGTGGGGAAGATATTACTGATCTCTGGCAGACTTGTTCCAATAATTCTGCCAGCTTCTTTCACCACCCGCTGGAGTGCTTGCTGGTCGGCCTTGGTGCAGCTGGGGAACCACACTAGAAATCCATACGTCAGAACGCTGCTGATGGCACAGTTGTAGAAGTTCAACATCAGAGATCTGGGAATGTGTGCGCTCCGCAGTCTCCTCAGGTAGTAGAGGCGCTGTTGGGCCTTCCGTACAACTGAGGTGATATGGTTGCCCCAGGACAGGTCCTCGGTCACAGTTACCCCCAAGAATTTAAAACTGCTCACCCTCTCCACCGCCTCACTGCCAATGAAGAGAGGCAGATGGTTGTTATGACCCCTCTTCCGGAAATCTACAATGATCTCCTTGGTCTTTTTGGTGTTTAAGACCAAGTTATTGTCGTGGCACCATGACTCTAGTTGTTGCACCTCTGTCCTATAGTTTGTCTCATCATTGTTGGATATAAGTCCGAGCACTGTAGTGTCATCTGCAAACTTAACAATGAGATTGGACGCGCAGGAGGAAATACAGTCATGGGTGAAGAGAGTGTATAGCAGAGGGCTCAGAACACACCCCTGAGGGGCACCGGTGTTGACCACAAGGGTGGAAGAGGTGTTCTTACCCACTCTGACACTCTGTCTACGGTTAGTGAGGAAGTCCACAATCCAGTTGCACAGAGAGGAGTTAAGTCCCAGTTGCTTGCAGGATCACCTTTAGCACCAATAATCTGATGCAATCATTTTCTATACATCTTTATCAGTCTCTCACTATGGAGGAACTCTGTCCCCCACACAACACTGCTTCAGTTTCCAAGCATTCGTTTATGCACAGCTCTCTTACGGTCATACCACAGCATTTCATTTGTGCTGAGCTCTACACTTTGCATGGTCCATTGGAGGCAATGCATTACTTCAAAACTCATGCCAAAATAACAATCGATTGATAGATCGATTGATAGATCGATCGATAGATAGCTAGCTTACGCTTTACACTTATCTTCCAGATCAACTACTCAGGACACCTCCCCTGGCTCTGTTTTTTAGCATTTGGGAATTACATGACCCACAGAGTTATGACCCACACGAAAACTGCATTATGCTGTTTATTGGATAAACTGTTTTTAGTCACTTGATGAGATGTTGACTATAATGAAGCAATAAAGTAACACCAGGCCTACTCTGTCGGCATATTACCCCTTCTTGCTGTAGACTCATGCACCACAGAATTAAGTAGTTTGCAGTTTCCTCACAGATAAGCTGAGGCATGGCTGCAAGGAATCGCTGACTGTCATCCCACCTTCGCAGCATACCTGACAAAGACAAATAAATAAATACAAGATTGATTACAGAAACTTACGACTTTTAAATATCAGTAATATATGCAGTTATTTCTTTAACACAGCAGTCAACAACTGATCTCTTTTCTGCTTTGCTGTTGTTAGCATATGCAGTATCTACTGAGCACAACAACAAAACTGCCTGTGAATCCAAATCTGTGCAAATTCATAATTTTTGCATCACCTGTCTGATCAGTTGATAACTTGGTTCCTTATTTCTTATGTAACTATCCATTAAAGCTTCTAAAGCAAAAATATACAGCCTGTGTTCAGTGAAATTATAGGTGTGATAAAAGTTGATGGCAAGGTATGTAATACAGGTTCTTCTAAATGTCCAATATAGACTGAGGAAAAAAAAATTCCATGACACTGAAACCGTCACCCCCCCTTGTAGCTTGTTCATTGTTCATTTGAGGCAGAAAATGTGTAAATGTTCTTATCCTTGGTTCTACTGTCCTGCTAAGTCTGTTTTACACTGCTGGAAATGCAGCTACTTTAATGCAGAACACACACCACAAACAGTTATTCATTAAAAATAAATAATTAATTTCACTGTGATCGGCTGATAAACTAAAGCAATCTCCACATCTCCTTTATTGCGCTGTGAGAAAGTAGCAACTAACGTTTAAATGTATCCAGTTTAAAGTTTCAGAGCTCTACTGTGCAGCCGTAATGTTTCAAATAAACAGGAGCACTGAGACTGAACTTGGCATTAAAATAATTAACTCGAGTTGTTCTTTATATATTTTTATCCCTATTTCATCATTATCATCTGGTAACATCTCTGACTGAAATGGGCACCACTCAGAGATCATTGTGTGCAGAGGAAGAACCATATTAGGCATGAAATGCTCCTTTTTATGTGAGTGTTGATAACCACTGCTGTGATGCCAGCAAGCTTGTTTCCCAGCAGCACATAAACAAGGCCGTAATCCATAATTCAGATATTATTATCACGTTGACGACAAGCAACAAAGTTAATATCCAACTTTATAAGATCTATTTAAAGAAGTGTGTCCTGGAATGAAATTGTTGGAATGTCACTATGCAGGCAGCTTAAAACTTATTTGAGTTTACACATGAAAACTAAATGAGGACATCCTTTCCCTTTACACCAGAGAAACAATCCTACTAAACTGCAGCAACGTTAAAGCCACAAACAGACTTGCTAATTGATGACGTTTTGGCTCACTTACCAAAATGCCTGAGCTCTTGTTCGTATTTCTGGAGAAATGTCTTACACTTGTCCTGGTCCATTTCTGCAGCCTGATGCTGGACATTGATGATACTCTGAAACAGAAAGGAAACACGGTCTTAAAATCTTGGCACAGAACACAGCCCCTCTATATGTTCATTTTGCAATGTTGTTTGGCAAACTTGCCTTATCAAAAACATCCCAACTAGCTCCAAATACAGGACTGCGGCTGGGTTCCTGAACTCCCAGCAAGCTCTCCTTGCGGCGCCACTCCTCCTCATTGTGCGTGAGCTCTGTGGGGCAGGCCTGAGTCCGAGCACGCTCTTGCTCCAGCGACTCAGAGCTGTGGACTCCTAAAGAGCATAACTGATCCTGCGCCTCAGCTAGTCTCCAACTTGAGACGATCGAGGCCTTCACACAGCGCTGCTGACTTTGGCATAGCGATGCCATGGGACAATCACAGAGGTTTGATGATGTTGGCTGGTTTGAGGTAAATGGAAAGCAAATGACTACTGTTAAAAAAAAAAAAAAATCAGCTAGCACTTGTTAGCAATACAATAAATGAATAAAATTCAAGAGGTTTTGCACTTCAATCAAAGCCCAAAATCTTTATGCCAAGTTTGAAATTTAGCAACATATTCCTCAGAAAGTTATTCTGAACACATCTTTTCTGGGGTGGCAGTAGATCAGTTCTTCTACTAACCAGAGGGTTGGTGGTTCAATCCAGTCTGCATGGCAAGATACCGAACCCCAAATTGCTCTACCATGGATTCATCAGCAGTGTTGGGACTAACGCGTTATTAAGTAACGCGTTACAGTAACTACGTTATTATTGTGGTAACGAGCACGGTAACTAGTTATTATGCCAAAACCAGGAACGCGTTACTCGTTACTGGGATTTAGATAGGCTCGTTATTCGTTACTTCGTGTGGCGGCTATCGCGGAGCTTCCACAGATTCAATAACATTAGCAAGTGGTGGAGGCCAGCAGGTGGATGAAGGAAAAGGGAGGCAAGAGGAGAGACCCGAAGCGGCCGCTGGTCCGAGAGTGTCAGGTGAACTGAACTTCAGGTAAGAAGTTATAACCTGCAGTCCATCTGGGTCAGATATGAACCAAGTTTAGTTGGAGTTTATTTTCGTTGTGCTGACTTTTTCGTACTGCGTGCTAGCTAGCATGATGGAGTTTCTATACAGCTGGGTGGGTGCTATGTTACTGATGTTGAACTTTATTTTGTTCATAAGGTTAATTATTAGAGTTGCCAACCGTCTCGTAAAAAACTGAATCGTCTGGTATTCAGAGAAAATATTACGGGTTTCGTATTGAGGTGAAAAGGAACAGTTTGTCCCGGACTTCAGCTACAATGAAAAAGGCACAAAGCTGGAGTTATTCTGTGTTTACGCCGCACAGCTGCCTCTTCTTCTCTCATCCTCTCACCCTCCCTGTCCTGTTTCTACTTCAATCATGAAACTGATCAGTGATCAGCTGATTGGCTTTTCTCTCTTGTTTATTTATCGCTCACTTTGCGCCAGAAAGAGGAAACCAGCGGATGTCGCGGTAAACAACACCAGCATGTTTAAGCTTGATCAGCTGTTGTTAGAATTTATTTAATATTAATTTCTACTATCAGCTGATGTTTGCTGGAGCCACGGCTGTAAAGCTGCTGGTCATGATGTCGGTTTGGATATGTGGTGAGAGGGAAACATGAAGACGAAACCAGGAGATGTCCTTACTGAATCATCAGAGCTGTGATGGAGAAACAGGTTTACCTTTTAGGTGACATGAATGAGTTGAAGGGAAGTTATGAACTGTTTCTGAGAGACAAATAACACCAGGATCCTTTTTTAGGTAGCTGACAGCTGGTAACTGTGCAGGTGCGGATCTAGTAAAGTGTTGCCAGGGGTCCATGTAGGGCATTAAAAGGGAAAGGGGGGCACAAGGAAATACTTTCTTATTCTCATTTAAAATGTCTCACTTTTAAAAAAAATAATTATCTGAGTCTTGCAACAAACAATTGATAGATTGATACATATATACCATCAGAACAGTGTACATCACTGTCACAACAGCGTTTATTTTCATTCAAAGGCTTTATGATTTTTCCTACAATGGTGGGCTAGTCAAAATGCCCGGGAGGATTTTTTTGTCCCAGTCCAGCTCTGTATGCAGCTCATCTGCAGTCTGGTGTTACCTACATCTTCCTATTCAGAAGGCAGAATTTCCGAGTTCTGAGTACAATCGAACGCACCACGACTGCAGTTTTTGTGTTGGATGTAAAAAGCAGGCTAGGATAGAATCAGGTGTGGGATTTCTCTCGTGGAAATGTGCACATTATTTTTTCCTTTCTATTGGTAGGTGGCACAGTGCACTTGTGGCAAGTAAGCAAGCTAGAAGACTGGCAATCTTGCTGGGTATCCAGTTACGGAAGCAACACATTAACAAGAGAATTCTGAGTAAAACCAAAGTTACTTTCCCTAGTAACTAGTTACTCTGAAAGTAAAGAGTAACTTGAAGTAACTGAGTTACTTTTGATAGAACTAGTAATGTAACTAAGTTACTAATTTAAAGTAACTTACCCAACACTGTTCATCAGAGTATGAATGTGTGTGCACTTAGGTGTACAAGAAAAGTGTTTGTGTGGAGGAATGAAGCAAGTTGTATAAAGCTCTATAAGTGCTCAAGTAGAGATAGTCCATTTACAATTTACCATGAAATGACTCTCTCTGAGTGGTAAATGAGGTGATCACCTAAAAACTGAGGGATGACTCTGCATCACACACTAAATGTAGTTCATTAGCTTTTAAGCTTTCACGACCACAGTCAAGCTGCGTTTAGCTTAAGGTGGAGCATGAGGGTTAAAAATAAATAAACGCTTGTTTCCACTTCACCAGTGGTCGCATGCCTTCTCTGCTAGCTAGTAATCACACACAGCTGTCAGTGTGCGCATGTTTGAGTCGGGGGGGTTGTTACTTCCCGTTATGGCCTCTGATCCCATCAACCATCCCACCTAGGGGGTATTTCTTCCCAACCCTGATTTCAGTGGTGTACTGACAAGATAATGACGCAGCGAGTAATCTGATTACCCTATAAGCATGAGCTAAAGTAGAATAGTTATTGGGCAACTGCGGGTTAGCAGCGTGAACACTGACATTTAACACTAAACTAACTGGTAAAATATCCCGTTGTTGTGTAGGGTGGAAACTGTGCTTCAGAATAACAGAAAATGTTATAACATGCACACTTCAGCTATCCCCAACAGTATTCGCTTGTTAGAATACCGTTAAGCACATCTTGAATGAGATAACTTAAAGGCCTTACCTTTTGGTGAGGGTAAAGACCACTAAAGCCTCCGGCCGTTGAAAGTGACTCACTGCTGGGCTCTTCGCTGTGGTGAAGTGAGTCTCCGTTGCCCAGCCACTCCATAACTGCTAAGCAACTAGCTGGTTAGCTCTGCTGTGACAGTGAGACCCGCTAGCTAATGCTAGCCGTGTTTGAGGAGCCACAGACAGTGTTGCTCTTTATATTCAGCCGCCTCACGAGATTTATGTGGGATCTAAATACCTGTGTGACAGCCAACAGAACAGAAAAGGGGATATGATGCATCAAAAAAAAAATCACTCCTGCTCCTGTGGATGATAGTGTAACAACAACAACCACCACCGTGTTCTGGCTACGTCCCCTTTTTTTTTTTAAGTGGTGACGCAAGGGACACGTGGGGAGCAACTTTAATGACGTGAAGCACTCAGAAGTTTTTCTACTGAATTCTGTTGCGTTCCAGTAAATTCTGCTATAAGGATGCTTTCTTATAGCAGAAGTAAGTTACTCTTAACTAGAAACTCAATTTTTTTAAAAAGGGAAATTGTACAGATGGTCACGACATATCTGGGTGTTTCCGCAATTATTTCTGACATCAAAGTTATTCAATATTCAAACTTTAATAAGTCATTGATACTGTAAAGAGGCTTGGATAAATTTGAAAGGAATGATTGTGTGATTGAGGAAAAAATATTATTCAATATATTGGCTGAGTTTTTGTATTTCTTACGCCCTACCAAAGGAAAAAAAATGTAAATTTTGAATAGTACATTTAGTACCTTCATTTCTTTACATTTTCCTTGCAAAATTGGAAATGGGTTCAGTCATTTATTGAAACATTTGTAAACATACATAGAAATACAAGTTCATTAGAACTGTATCAATTTAAAGGTTAATATTTGCAAAGACCCCCTGTTCATCTGCAGTAGGTAGATTTTTTTGTCCTTCACCTGTCTAGTTTCTTCAGATTTGTTAAAGACACCCTGTAGACCACGCCAAAATATGCCGTTTTCAGCTAATAGCTCTTTGGTATCATTTTGCAAAAATCCTGTGTTATCTATTTACCACGGATGACCCTGAGAGGCCAAACGGACTGCAACTTAAGAAAACACCAGCAATAAGAAAAACGCTGCAAAATCACACAAAACACAACGGAAATAGGAAAAAACAGATTTCCAAAAGCACAAGGGAAGTGTTTCTGGGGAGACAATAATCCGACGGACCAGTTGCAGGAACCCAAAACATGGTAGGCGTGTTTTATCATAAGGATTTTTAGGCTAATAGTTAGGCTAACACACGTACCTCTCATCTTTTATTTCCTCACAAAACCAATAGATCCTCCACTTCTTTTAAGTGTCTACCAGCGCAATTCTTAGCCCCCGCCCCCTAATGATCAAATAGAAAAACTGGACTGAAAATGTGTGGAAAAAAAACAACCGAAGTACAATGTACAAATACAAGGTAATATTGGTGACCAGTATAACGACAAATATATGACCAAACCTCAACGTTTAAACAATTAAGAAACCCTAAAATCCTCAGTTTATCTCTTTGTCAGTGAAAAGAACAAATCAGCGTCATTGTGTGTAGCATCTTCTGGAGTATTAATGGCAGTGATTGAAAATGTCTACAATTTCAGGAGTGTGCAGTTACACATTAATATGTGTGGAAGGTTAACTGCAAGAGATTGGACAGGATTCATATTATTATACCTTCCCTACTCCAGTTTGTTGACAGACCACGCTGCTGCGATACAGAAAACATAAAAGCCACTACACAGGTTAGAAAAAGGAAAAATATTACCTACTCATTCTGATTGCCATGTTACGGGCAATTTAAAAATGTAGTAAACAGAAGACTGTTTTGCATAGACATTTGCAAGAATGGATCAAAGCATCAAATTTGTGCAAAAAGAAATGAAAAAAAATGCTTATATTGTGTAACTAAGCCACTTAATTATGTGGAAGATGAACAAAAAGTTTTAATTCTTTTTTGTGTTAAATTGCGTACTGTGACCGGACGGTGGCGGTAGTGTACTTTAAACTGCCAGGACAGACCCCCACAGAAAAGACAGAGAAAGAATATCGTTGTGCAATATTTCTCCCTAGTTTCAGTTTACAGGCAGCATTACCTATTGGACTCGTACCGTTTTAAGTCAGCTCCGTATACATAGAGTCTGCTGTTACATATTCAGGTTTGTAGTTGGAGCTCTGGCATGATTTATCAGTTATGGTGTGTGAATATGTGGCCAAAAAACACCAAATGCATGTATAGTTTAAAAGGAAGCGCCGCCTAAGACCAACATATGGGCGAAATTGGCCCACAAGCGGACCAAACAAACTGATTATAATGCATTAACGCGAAGCTACAAGCGAGCTGGCTTACTTGACGTTTGCTAACTGTATAAAACTGGTGAGTATATTCGTGTCGATAACGTAACGTTATACTGTTTTGAATAAACATTTATTTCTTGTCGACGATTTAACAAATAAAGGTTATCTGTGTGGTGAAGAGCAGCGTGACAGCCTGGCTTTGAGATTATGTAGCTAGCTAGCTTACACTGAGTTTCTTCACGTTTGATTTTTGACCTTTTTAGACAATAAACCTATTAGAGGTTAACAATAGCATTCACACAGATACTTACAGAGGGTGTGCTTTTTGACTGGGCCACACGAGATCCTGTTTTTTAAAGAGAAAGTGTAGAGGAAGTTGGAGGTCTTTCTGTCACCACGAGGTGGGGATAGAAGATAATTTAAAAAAAAAAAAAAAAAGACTCCACTGCAGGTGCCGTATCTCGTTTCTCATACTCTGTAGTCTAAAATAGATGCTGCTGCCCCTGACTGTGTCAGTGCCAAAGGCCCCTTCTAGAGCCTGCAGATATTTACATTGGAGAAACAACCGGTTTTCAGGCCCACAAAAAAACATCCTCAGTATTAAACTCACACTCACTGCCAAATGGCATCTTGCCCTTTCCCAGGCTGCAATTCCCACAGGTTTCCCTTGTTGTACTGTTGTATTTATTAAATTTTCATTTATTTTTTTAAATTTGAGGACAAATGGATACAAATGCAGTACTAGTACTATACAGTACTGCAGTTATTTCACCGCTAGTAATATCTTAATGTTTTTCCTAGGAGAAAGGGGGGAAAAAATAAGAGTTTGTATAATTCTTAACAAGCTTGAAAGTCCATATTTGGTCTGACAACCTTTGTTGTTCAACATAGCCTGAACTTTCTTAGGCAAGCCTCAGGAATAGTTCTCTAGGCTTTTTGAAGGACATTCAAAGCTCTTCTCAGTCCAGATGATCTTGCACTGCTTCAGTCATGTTGAGCTTTGGGGAGGCCAGTCCATAACTGATAGTCTTCCACTGTGTGCTTTTCTTTCCAAGCATTAAAACGCCACTGGCTGAAGTGCAGCCCCAAACCGTGACGGATTTGCCACTGTGTTTTACAGAAGGCTGTAGACCAGGGGTCTCCAACTCCAGGCCTCGAGGGCCAGTGCCCTGCATGTTTTAGATATCACCCTGGGTCAGCACACCTGAATCAAATGATTAGTTCATTACCAGGCCTCTGGAGAACTGCAAGACATGTTGAGGAGGTAATTTAGCCATTTAAATCAGCCGTGTTGGATCAAGGACACATCTAAAATCTGCAGGACACCGGCCCTCAAGGCCTGGAGTTGGACACTTCTGCTGTAGGCACTCACTGTTGTACTCTGTTCTCACCGCATCTGTACAAACTTAGAGATGGACCGATCCGATATTACGTATCGGTATCGGTCCGATACTGACCTAAATTACTGGATCGGATATCGGAGAAAAATAAAAAATGTAATCCGATCCATTAAATATCACGAAAGCACCTCACAAAACTTGCAACACGCCGTAACTCACCTCAGAACGTTAGCACGTCGGAGCAGTATGCATCACGTGATAGAGCGGCTGTGGCATGCGGGACCTGTCGGTGGTCTGGATAGCATGTGGAGCTTCGCTAGCAACCCGGCATTTCATCTCCGACAAAGTTATCCCCGAGAGAAGTAAAGCAAGTGTGTAAGTCCATCTCTGAATGTTTGTAAAGCATTCCTGCGTTAAGCTTAACAAACGACTGCCTCTTCTTGCTGCTACTTCAATCATGAAACTGCTTAATGATCAGCTGATCGGCTTTTCTGTCGGGAGTACGTCTCTCTTGTTTGTTTTTGGCCCACTTTGCACCAGAAAGAGGAAACCAGCGGCTGAACAACAGCAGCACGTTTAAGCTCTATAAGCTGTTGTTAGAATTTATTTATTATTACTTTCTACTCGAGGATCTTTTTCTACGTAGCTGACGGCTGGTAACTGTGCAGGGGCGGATCTAGCAAAGTTTAGCCAGGGGGGCCGATAGGGCATTAACAGGGAAAAGGGGGCACAAAGACATACTTTTCTTTCTTATTCTCATTTAAAATGTCGAGCTTTTAATAAATAATTATCTGACAGCCAAAGTTTTAATTTGATGTAAAATGAATAGAAGTCAATTACTGTATATAGTAACTATTAAGTCTAATATATATACCCTAGTAAGCTATAGTACTTTTTCCTTTGTGAAGGTACCATCTGTGCAGTCTGCAATTTTGTTGAAGAAAGATGTTGAATCTATTTAATATTTCTTGAAAAATAATTGATTTCTGTGCATTTTTTTTTCCACACTGCATCAAATTAAGGTTGATTACGTCGATTAAGCATCATGAGGTGGAGCGTGAGGGGTGGTTCCCTATTTTTTTATTTATTTATTTTTGTTGTTGCTGGGAGTTGGAACCCTATTAGTTAGGTTGCTTAATATTTACACTAAGTACTCTTTAAAATACCAGAATAGGGAGGATGGTGTAGGTTTAAGTTTATTAGATTGATCAGTATTGCTGAACTATGAAATATTTTTTTTGGATACAGGTATAACAGAATAGCTTTAGTGTAGTTGTTGTTTTAAACTTGAGTATGAACTTATACAAAATGCAGCAAGATATTTAAAAAACAGTTTTGTTGATTAAAAAACACTATATCGGATTCATATCGGTATCGGCAGATATCCAAATTTATGATATCGGTATCGGTATCGGACATAAAAAAGTGGTATCGTGCCATCTCTAGTACAAACTGACAACTATTTGAACGAATAATTTCAAATGTGGATTCATCACTCTATAAGATCTATTACCACTGATATTCAGTCCAGTTCTTGTGTGAACTGGAGTAATTCAGCCTTTCTTCCTTGTTTCCCTCACTTAAGAATTGCCTCTTGACAGCCACTCTTCCAGTGAGGCATTTCTTATATTACTTAATGGAACAACTGAAGGATCAGATGCATCTCTCAGATCCTGTGTCAAGTCTTTGCTAGATTTTTTTTATTTATTTTTTTCATATTTCTTCAGGATGTGACTTTTTTTTAGGGACACACTGCACACCATGTTGAGAGATGCCGATTTTCTCTGGCTAGGGAATTTTTCATAGATTCAGCTAAAAAACAAAAAAGTGAACAAATTATGTAATTTTGCAATAAGCTGCCAGTAAAGTGCCTAAAGACTGAATTTAACATTGGGTCTTTGGAAACTTCTGTAGACAGGATTCATAGGGCAAATTAATAAATGGTTCAACAAAAAACCAAAAAAAGCACACAATGTTATAGTATTAAAACTTTGCCTAAAGATGGCCGTGTTTACACATATTATCCAAAAAATATCCGTTTATTGTGACAGTGAGATATTTCAACAATGTGTTTTGTTGTTCCTTCTTTCTACACCTACAGAGTGATAGCGGCACCTCATCCTGCAGACAGAAATGAGCCGTACTACTCCAGAGGCCTCGGGTTTGTACCATAGTTTTCTCACACAGAGACCTCCTATTAAGGTTTCTTCCAAACAAAAAAGCCCATTTAGGTAAACTGTAGATTTGGTGGTGGCTATGAAGACTAACACACAGCTGATTAACATCAGTGACATGTACATTTGGAAGAGAGGAATGCTCTTTAAAAAAACAAGACATCACGAGCTTTGCAATAAATGTATTTTTTCAAACATTTTTGTTAATTGAGTTTCATTTACTCAAGCATAACTTTTTTTCAAAAATCTGATGGTCACAAATAACAGGAAAGCTTCTATCAAAAAAGCTTACGCAAAGTTATTGTGTTTTTGCAACAACCCTGGTGTTTAATACATACGGACCAAAGGCCAGAACCAGTCCACCAAAAGGTTCAAATTTTTTTTGTAATTAAAGTTTTTATTATTTTGAACATTTAAACTAACATAACATAAGAACACAAAACAACAAAAACCACACAAAATTATAAATAATAAAAAAATTTGTTCTCTTAGAGTCTCTGTTTGCTGCTCAATCTTCCCAGCATTTTCTCGCATGCAGCATTTTCAGTCATTTTCAGTCATTTTCTCCTCCACATTTTCAGGGTTGGAGTCCGAGGCTCTTTCCAGAGTGTTAAAATAAGACGAACAAACGTCACAAGCCCAGTGTTTAACACTCTGAAGCCTGCTTTGTCTAACTGTGGCACCTCGCGTCTGTCCCCCAGTAGGCACAGTCTCGGTGATCTAAGTAATTGAAATGTCACCCAGCCCTCTATATATTTTAAAACATTTTCTCATATTGGGGAGACCCCCAAAAGGGTCAGATTTGACCAAATTGGAAAATGTGAAATTTCAAAGGAGGGCAACATTTTAAGATTTTCACAGCTGCCTTACTAATAAAAACACCACCCATGTCCTTGTGTAAAACACCAAAGTAAGTTATTGTTTTCCATTAAATAACTGAAAAGTACAGAGTTTTGTAGGATTACATTCCTGAATTGAATATTATACTTGTTATACTTGTCTACCCTTTAGGCATGTGTCACTCTATATTTGGTGGAATCAGCTTGTAGTGGGTCAATTACGAAGAGGCAGTTAACGTGTAAACACGGGTTTAATAAGCATCAAATTCTTCAAGTCCTTATATACTCCTCCATTTCACCATTCTGTGATAGCACCTGTTGAAAGCCTTTTCCAGCACCTCCAACAAAATTCAAAAGAAGAGAAGTACTTGTCGAAGAATGTTGTGGCATCCTTCCAGTGAAGTTGAGCCACTTGCGCAACTGCCAAGTCGCACTGAAACTGTTCTGGTGGCTGTAATGACACCAAATGCCCCTTTTAGACACTTGATCTTTGTGTTTCCTTTATTTTGGCAGCTGCTTGGCAACATGCAGTCAGACTTGTCTGTGGATTTAAAACCGTCTAATTTTCACTGATATAGTTTTATCTGCCTATAAACATAAATTCTAAAGATGCACTCGGATAAAGTGCATAATTTCTCCTCCAA
This sequence comes from Copadichromis virginalis, assembly GCF_057382275.1. NCBI lineage: Eukaryota > Metazoa > Chordata > Actinopteri > Cichliformes > Cichlidae > Copadichromis > Copadichromis virginalis. Next base: position 41,984,309 of record NC_140624.1, on the reverse strand, counting down.
ATTTCTGATTTTCTCACGTTCACAAAAAAGAAAGGAAACGAGTCACCTTCTAAGGGGTGAATGAGTGCATGTTCTCTGCATGTGTCTCTGTATTTGTATGTGGTGATAGGGTTATTATGTTATAATGAATGGGGAGCCTCTAGCTCTGTCATTCATCCACTAGCCAAGAGTGTAAAGAAGCTACATGCTCAACATTCCTCTCCTCTCTCCCCTTCTCATACAAACAGCGAGACTGAAGTGGGTTGTGGTGTTTGTGTGAGCCCCTGTGCACGTACCCTATGCATGTTCGGCAGCAGGATGAATGAGCGCGGGCAGGGTGCATAACAGAAAAGGAAACTCGGCGGCCTTTCAAATGTTGAGAACCGTTAAGTGGACTTTTGTGATGCTGTTTTTTATGCATGTCATAATCCATTTCATACAAAGCCACCGTGGGTAATAAAAAAGCAGTTTTGTCAAGTAGCTGAATATAATTTAATGTCAAGTAGAATTAAATTAAAAACACCGATAGATTTTAGGAAATGATCTAAAACAAATGTAAAGTTTGCTCTTTGTGGATCAAAACATGGCAATACACTGATGTAGTGCAACTAGCATTTTCATGAATAAGAAATCCAAATAGAGTCAACATAAAAGTGAGATAAAATTAGGCAATATTATTATACCAGTATTGCTGCAATTTAGTGAATTGCAAATTCACTAATTTAGCGTGAGTTTATTAAGAGAAGCTGGAGAATTGAAAGGAAATGTTGATTGATTGAGGGGAGAAAACAAAAACAAGCTCTACTAAAAGGGCCGCTGCAGGAAGATGAATGTAAAATTCATCTTTAACGGGGAACATAATAGGCAAAAAGTGTCACACCAGGAGAGGTGCAGCAAAGAAAGAGGCCAGCTCAGAGAGAGGAGGGAGAGGTCTTTTCGTCTGCTTTCCCAGGCTATGCATCAGGAAGGCTGTATTTTTTACACCATGACCAGCGCATAGCCTTTTCCTGGGGAAATCCGAGACAAAATCAAGAGAGACTGGTGCAGGGAGGGAGAGGAGAACAGGAAAAGTAGCCCTGGGAAGGAAGAAGGGTTGCGGCGGTGGGGGCAGATACGGTGGAGGCCACACAGCATGAGTGACAGAGAAAGAAGCTGGAGTTTTTGGGAATGCTCCGTGGAACACACGCACAGGCAGACACAAATTGTAAAACACACACGCATGCTCACAGCTTCTCTTGTTTCCAAGCTCTCGTACCCACCATGGCATTCCTAAAATGTGCTTCGAGAGTCTTCTCTGGAGTATTTTGGCTGCACATTCAGCTGGAATGCAGAGCTAATGCTCGGTTCCTCTACTGTCCAACCAGCCTCAGCTGTTAATCCGATGTTATGGCTGCTCTGCTGTGCCTGTTAAAGAAATAATGTTTGACGTTATGGCTGCTCTGCTATGCCTCTTGTAACAGTATTTTCTAGTGGATCATGTTACTGCCAAGTTAAGAATTATGTGAGACAGAAAATAAGAATTCAAAAGATTGGGCAAACAAATTTAACCTTTTGTTTACAAGAATTGGGGAGGGGGTCAACAGTATAAATTGCTTTAAATCTGTGCAAAACGTATAGCGCCAACTTGTGGCTTTTGGGGTTTTTTTCAGAGGATTTGCATCTTTGAACAGGTCAGTTTTCACAAAAAGAGCTCTTATAATACCCCAAAAAGACATCCATTGAAATAGTTTTAGTTTAAAATAAGTATAACTCCACCTCTGATTCCTTAACATGTCAAAGGTCAAAGTGAAATCCCACTGTGTGTGTGTGTGATTGTCTCTGTGCCTGTGTGTGCAATATGCCCCCAGGTCTTGACCCTGCCGTGCTGAGAGACCAACTCTTCGATCTGTGGAACCGGAAAGATCTGCAGATGGTAAGAGTCACTTTCACAGCGTGTGTCAGGTCCATATATGCAATACTGAGTGTGTGTGTTTACAAAGGTAGCAGGATTGGAGCTTTTGTGTGTCTGTATGAAGCATTTGCACAGGAAGGAACAAGTGAAAGAAAACCCTGAATCCTTAAATGAAGCTCACCTGTGTGTGTGTGTGTGTGTGTGTGTGTGTGTTAATGAGGAAACCAGACTGCCTGTCAGTAGGAAGGAATTTGTGTTGCTCTGAATGAACTTGAGATCTGTGTGAGTAGGATATTGAGTGCTTAACATCTGGTTTGCAAATTAAAACAGAGTCTGGATTTGTCACTCATATATTATTTTCTCGTGTAGGAAGTTAGAGATTGTTTTTTTTTTATTACTTTTTACACAAAATGTCTCAAAAGACTCATATATGCTGATGGAGTTAAGGCATTTTCTGACTCTAACTTGAGTGTAACACTTTGGCTTCACAAAAACATTTTTGAAAGATCCACTTTAAAGTCATAATAATAAAACAGAGTAAGCAAGTGCTCAGAGTTGTCCACAAGGTTTAGATTCGAAGTAATCTACCATCACACTTTAATGTTTTATACATTCATTCAACCTTCTCCTCTATTATAGTTTTACCACTCCCTTCTCCTCTGTCCACCCACAGCTACATTTGGCAGCCCTCCAGGGATTTTCAAAGCTGTCTGAGCCTCTAGAGGCCTTACTAACAATCCTGGAGAGTTGTCCGGGCAAACAGAAAGGTCGGAGCCACACCCTTGGCCATCACATACTCATGGAATTCCAGACATGGATTAAGGAACATCCTCAGGTAGATAGGCAAGCAGTTACAAACCTGCTGTTGTGGTTAGCAGTCCGACTTTTTCATCCTTTTGTGATTTTGAACTGTACACAAAGGCTTGCTGACTTTATAGTTGTGCCATCATTGAGATATTTGAAAATGAATACCTGAGCAATTTATTTTATTAGTGCAGACTAACAAACCTTCTCATTAACACCTCTGTAGTAGTGTAGTATTCTTTAGTGTTTTAAAAGGGTGTTTTTGATTTCTGTTTTGGATTGGGGGTTTGTGTTCTTCATACAGGTCAATCTGAGTTCAGTGTCGGAACAGCAAGCAGTGGCACTCCAACAGCGTGCTCTCAACTTGCTAACAGATACCCAGCCAAACTTTGTAGACAGTCTCATAAACATCTACCAACTCAGTTCACTGGATCCAACCATACTCCGATTGCACATTACTTGGTTGCATGCTCTCAGCTTCTACAAAGAGGTGGGTGCATGATTTCATGATATTATTGTTGTTATTGCAGAAATGTTTAAGACAAAATAAAATCATAGAAAGTGAAATTTATAACCCCCACAGGCAGCAACGCTCGGTATTAAGCTGAACTTACAGGAAGAGTTAAATATGGAGGAGGTGAGATATCCAGTCTTTGTTGTCCTTGTATTTATTTATTAATTAACCATCAAATGTCTTCTATATAAACTCACTATTAAATCTCTATCCAACTTCCTAAATTTTCATCTCCTATGTTATTCTGCAGATGTGTGTACCACTAATCGTGCAGGATAAGATGTCGGTGGCCGTGTCCTTTGTCTCAGGCTACAGTCATCTAGAGGAACGATTGGTTAAACTTCTAGACTCTTGGTGTCACCCCAGCTTCTGTGTGGAAGAGCTAAACAGGTATGGTACACGTATGTGAACTTGATACAGGTGTCGACATGCAGAGCCTTAAAAGAAAAAGAAAAAAGTTGTGTAACTGTGTGGGTACGCATGTTTCCACAGTCAGTTCCCTCGCCTTAATCTGACCAAACAACGGATGGAACAGATTCAACCGAAAATGCTCACCAAACACGTCCTGCGACTCATGGAGAAATTCAAGATTGATAAAGGTGGATGATTGGGTGCATGTTTCGTTCATGCATATTGCAGGTGGATGTCTCGGGCAGAAATTGTAGTGACCTTGTCTTTTTGGTGCAGGACTGTGTCCCAATGCACTGCACAAGAGGAGACTAGACTCTCTGCGTTTCCTCATGTACAAGAGGTTTGTGGAGGTAAGTGATGGAGCAGACGTTCAGTTTTATTTCAACGTCATTATTTTTTATTACGTGCTGTCATCAGCATTCACCTTTATTTCTTTAGCTAAACTGTTCAGAGTAAAGTAAACCAATGAAAATGGAAGACAGATATAATTTTTGTTTGTTTTCCAACAAAAAATTATTTCTGACATCTGTTTGTTTTTTGCCAGTAAAAAACAAACAAATAACTTAGATTTGTACAGCACCATTCAAGAAACTCGAGAACGCTTTACAAAACATTAAATAAACTCTAAACTCATTAGGAGGGGCATAAATGTGATCAGTGTGTTTAACAAGCTCGTGAGTTTCCCTGCTAACTTACAGTTCAGTGAGCTGTGCTTTAGTTTTTACGTAGTGATATACAGCTATGTGAGAGTAAATGTTTTCACGAAATTCTATGCAGTCCACTCTTACTACTTTTATAGGAACTTAAAAGGTGATGTAGCAGCCAGGTTCTGCTAATCAAATACAGTTGATTGATTTGACAGTTTGCTGGTCTGGAGCGTTCAGCTATGCGTTAACACAGTGCCATAATCTTCCCAGCAGTCCATGTCCCAGCAAATTTCACTCCAAGGTCAGACTGTGCAATGCTCAGAAATCCCAGGACTATAGCTTCAGTTAGCATGTGAAGAACTGAAGTAGGGTACAGTTAGAAAACTGAACAACTGTGGCTTGTTTGGAAGGGTTGCCAAGAGAAAAGCTTCCTCCCTCTAAAAAGAACGTGACAGCAAGTCTTCTGGGACAATGTACTTGGACAAATGGAACCAAAGTGGAGATGCTTGATCATAATGCATGGCTCCATGTTTGGTGAAAACTAAGCAACGCACAAACACCTCATACCAACTGTCAAGCACAGTAGTGGAGAGATTTGTTTTGCAGCCACAGGACTTCGGTGCCTTGCAGTTACTGAGTCAGCCATGAACTCCTCGGTATAACAAAGTGTTCTAGAGTCAGATGTGAGGCCATCTGTCTGACAGCTAAAGCTGGGCTGAAATTACTTCATGCAACAGGTCAATGATCCCAATCACAGCAGCAAATATACAACAACATGGCTGAAAAAGAAAAGATTCAATGTGTTGCAATGGCCCAGTCGAAGTCCAAACCTCAGTCTGCTTGAAATGCTGCGGCGGGACATTAAGAGAACTGTGCATAAACAACTGCCTGCAAAACTCAATGAACTAAAGCAATGTTGTAAGGAAGAGTGGGCCACATTCCTCCACAATGATGTGAGAGAGTGATAAAGTCATACAGAAAATAACTACTTCAAGTTAATGCTGCTAAAGTTTGTTCTGCAAGCTATAGAATCAATAGGTATACTTAGTTTAGTCAATAGAACTTATTTTTCCACTTGACTGTATGTATTATTTTTTGTGAAGTAGCAGTTCAAAGTGCAATTTAAACAAAAAAGCAGAATGTGGTAAGAGAGTGTCAAATCTAATTGTGTGACATAAATGCACAAAAGGGGAAATATAAAGTTTACTAAAAGCTTTTGAAACCCACGTCTGTGTGCTTAAGAGAAGAAATGATTTGTTTCGATAAGTTAGAGAAGATAATTAAGTCTTACCGTCACTTTAACTGACACTGCTTGCAGAGGATGAAAATGTAGACTGAGGACTAGTAGACAATATGATCAGATATTATTATTATTGAATTTTCAGTTTAGCAGTACCCTATTGTTTAGCTGCCAAATTCTCCTCACATTGTAGATTAAAAATTGTAATGAAGAATAATTAAAAATAGCATTTTGTATCTTTTTTTCTTCGTAGAAAGGCATGACAGAAGAGAACTGGATTGACCATGTACAAGTGGGTTTGTATGTGTTTATATGTGACTTGATGAAGCCTAAATTTGTATGGCGCTATGTCTTGTATGCAGTAAGTTTATTGTTGTGTATGTATAGTATGTAGTGGCAGATGACCTTGAGCTGCAGATCCACTTGGTGGAGATGTTGGTGAAGTACTCTTGTCTTCGGAAAGCCTCCCAGTGGTCACTGAGATACAGCATCCCCAGATATCGACTTCCCTGTGGAGTATGGGAAACCCAGCAGAGTCTACCACGTGCTCTACAGTAAGTTGGCCAGAACATGTATAAACATCTTCTGTTACGCAAATTGTGGTATGTACAAACTGTATTTTTTATATAAAGGGAACTGTGGAGTCTAATTTTTCTTCTCCACATCCTGTTTCTCACATATTGCTTACTGATTTCATCCTGCTTTTGCAACAGCTTCTCAATGCAGTCTTATAAACAAAGCTTTTGTGCTCACTTGGTTCTTTTTCACTATTTACATATTTCGCTGATTCACTCGACTCATTCATAACACCTAATGCATTGTTTTAGTCACTTTTTTCCCTCCTATTTGGTTATCAGTTTGCCATTATAGAGCACACAGTCTTTTATTTGCACATTCATAAAAAATACACATTTCTCACCTCTGCTCAGACAGATATCTCTGAGTGATACTGCAGAAACTGAGGAGTGGGAGCTAGCTCAGTCTCACTGTGAGAAGTTCTACCAAGTGCCACTTACCAAAGACAAGGTGCACTTTGTGGACACACCAGAAGCTCTCGAGAGATGTCAAAGCATTCTGCTCAAGGTACAGAGGATTAAACAGCACCTAATGATGGGAAAAGTCTGTATTTGCAATCATGTATTATTCAACTTTCTCTCCTGTGTTCTGCTATCTGTCCTTTCTTAGAAAGGTGTTGTAGTCGGAGTTGACATGGAGTGGCAGCCAACATTTGGCTGTATCTCAACTCAGCAAGTGGCCCTGATACAACTTGCAGTTTCTGATCAGGTTTTCCTAATAGACCTCTGTGCTAGGAGATTCTGTGAGCACCCAGAAACAATTTGTTTCATCAGGAGCTTGTTCTCCCAACAAAGTGTCCTTAAACTAGGTTAGCATGTATTCAGTGTTATATCCAAGTCATTCGCCTTTTTTTTTCTTTTTACATACTTTGGTCTCCTACATTTCTCCTTTTATTGCAATTCAGGATATGGTATGGCCAGTGATCTTAAGTGTCTGTTGGCCACCTGGCCCCAGTTACAAGAGGACCCACTGAAAATGGAGGGGATGCTTGATCTTCTAAGTATACATAAAAAAGTAATCTTTCTTTTCATTTCCATAACTTAATATAACGCAGTTTCTAAATGAAGTCCTGCACTGTTTAAAATAAATGATTGTTTTATGCTATTTTATGTCTGTAATTTGTAATGTAGATTCAACATAGTGCACTCAGCTGGACTCAAAATGGCCCTAAAGAGGTACTGGTGGGAGAGGACTGTGCAGAAAAGGGCCTCAGTCTGTTGGTACAACAGGTCCTGGGAAGGCCCCTGGACAAGACAGAGCAGATGTCCAACTGGGAGAAGCGGCCTCTACGCATCAGCCAAATTAGATATGCAGGTAAGGTATTGTGCATGCACAGACAGACAATGACAGAGAGACAGATGGTCGCTGCTCTCTTCTCAATAGAATATCAGAGATTATTTTGTTATCCCCTGATGAACTGCAAACCAATAAATCCCCCCTTTTCCCCCTCTCTTTCTTTTGCTTCTTAACATCTTCTAGTGGCAGATGCCTACTGTTTGCTGGAAGTGTACTCTGTCCTCTCCCGCAACCCAGCATCTTTTGGGCTGCCTGATGACCTGCGCAGCATATCTTCAAGCCAATCAGAGAAGAGCAGAGACAAGAAGCTGAAGGAGAAAAAGGACAAGCAAACAAAACAGACCCTTGAGAAAGAGGTCAGGGATCAGTTGCCTTTTCTTCTTTTTTTTAATACATCTTTATATCTATATCTAGATAGGTAGGTAGAAAGGTGTGTCTGTGTGTGTGAGTTGGTATAGCTAATAAACTATGAATATTCAGCTGTTTGATTTATTGACATCGTTATTAGACATTATTAACAGGAGCAGAACTGGCTGTTGCAGTAACTCTGCAGCATTCAGACCAGTGTGTGTGTGTGTGTGTGTGTGTGTGTGTGTGTGTGTGTGTGTGTGTGTGTGTGTGTGTGTGTGTGTGTAATAGTCAAACCTTTACACCTGTGTGTAAAAACCAAAGACGCTGAACTCATTTCGGATGGGGGAGAACAAAAAGTAGAGAAATAAAAGTCACTGCCATGAGTGATAAGATAAGCAATTTTCAAGTCAAACTTCTTATCTTACGTTTAGAAAACATATACTCTACCACCTGAGCCGCAACCTTATATAGATTTTTTTTCCCTCATTAGTTGACTTGATGAAACATGTAGTAACTGTGCTTGCTGGTCTAAGAGGTAGAGAAATTTAAAAGCTGTTTTATCTTTATATTTATTTCAAGAGTTCAGTTTTAAATATTTTTCCCACTATTTCACAAAAGTTCATTAATATACTTGACCTGCTTTGTTCATATTTTACTTTTATTTGTTTTTGGTAGGTTTCATAACCTTATACTCAACCTGGACATGTTGGAATTCTACTGTGAATGCAATTAACAATTATCAGTGTTGTTGAGACCAAAACCAAACAAGGGACCTAGTAAACAGTTTCCTTATAGAGGGTCTTTGCATCAGAGTGGCATTTTAATACTTGAAGCAAAGAGTATGTATTCAGTTAGTTTTTTTTGCCTTTTTAATGCAGAATTTCATGCAGAAACATGATTGCAGTCACCAGCAGGATTACTGTAGGTGTTGGTTCCGCTTCATAGACAGCGACCAACCTATTTACATGTAAAGCAGAATCTGCTAATTTAGCTATTCATTCTTCTGTGATAAATTTTCATGTTACATGTAAATGCTAAAACCTCTTACTGAAAACCCAACTTTTGAGCCTTCAGCCTGTAAGGAGGGACAATAAGTCAATGACAAAGACACTTCAGCAGTTCCTAGCAGCTCCAGGGGTGCAGATTTAAAGCTCACCCAGTGCTATAGCCTCCCTGAACTGTGGTGCAAGTGAAAAGAAAATCCCCCTATGGGGATCGGTTAAGTATCACATTATTGTCTCTGTCCATTTAGGAATGTCAGGGGGCTCAAAGGGTCAGCCCCTCTTGTTCAGATCCAGAGAAAGGCGTCTTGTATGGTGAGAAGCCTTCAGAAGATTCCCCACCGCTACCCCCTCAGCAGTTGCGGGTGGTGTGTGACAACATGCTGCAGGGACTCGGAAGATACCTGCGTTGTTTAGGAGTTGACGTGGTCATATTGGAGAACACTGATGATCACAGGGTTGCAGCTAAGGTTAGTCCTGCTAGTTTTTCTAAATATTCACATTTTCCACAGAAAAAGCCCTTGGGATGTCACAATATCAGATATTTGGTAATCAGTGCTGTTACCATTTAATTTTCACTTTTTCCGTACCCCATTTATTCATATCAAAAATAAATTGAATGAATGACCTCATTCCAAAGGATGTTGCCACATACTTACGCTGCTATATTGTGATGTTATTAATGGTATTGATGTCAGCCTTAATGATCCTAAAAATATAAGCTTGACTCACGCCACAGCTACTTCACTGCTGAAGCCCAGAGATGGCATGATTAGGTATCCACAAGTCTTTCCTCCTGTAGTTTTTATGCAAATGGTATTAGAAAGAACTGATTGCTTTTAGCTATTCATAACGTTTTCCTGGTCAGTTCAAATCATAAATATCTGCACAAATTAGAGCAGACCTGTTCCTACACCTAGACTTGCTTCTACTAGGCCAAAAATTACTGTACCGTAGCATCTTCAGAACCTATATTACCATATAAAAACATACCATAATGTTTTCAGAATTTAGTGTACCAAAGTACATTTCAAGCATGAGTGTCATTACCGCATACATTTATTGTACTCTTTTATTCTTGTGTGAATTTGTTGTGTCTCAGTTAGCGCAGGCTGAAGGCCGTGTCATTCTTACATGTGGACAACCATTCCAAACTGTAAGTACACATGAACTCAAAAACAAATCTAAAATCTAGGGAATGCTGATGCACTGTGCGCTTGTTTTCATGCATTGGTGTGTCTGACTTGTTTCCTGGTACACATAGTTTGTCTGTATCTTCCCGTACAGTTGCGTTCCCAGGTGGCGGAGGGTCGCTGTCTCTCCCTAGCCTGCTCAGAAAAGGCCAGAGACCAGGCGGTTCGAGTTCTCAAACACTTTAACATCCAGCCCACTCCCAGTGATATATTCAGCCGCTGTCAGGTATTTCTGTCTATGAAAATATTTGTTTATGCGGTGTGCTACACACTTGTACATGATTTTCATGATCTTTTGTGGATGGTTAGAGTGAAGTTGTCTGCAGGGACGAAAAGTTCACAACAGACAAATGAAGAAAATAATACATGACTTGATGCAGAGTTGGATACAGATAACATCTGTGTAATTCAACAGTTAGTCCAAAATATTAATTTATCTTGCTTACTACTTACATTTGGCTCATACACAACTTTAATCAAGAGAAACACAAGAACTATAGTTATTATTTTAGTGAGAAGTATTATGAATGGAAGAATTTCGTAATTTTTTTTAAAAGCTTCTGCTTGAGTAAAGTAGTCGAATTCAAAGGAAAAATGCTTGTGGTAAAGGTGGTATGTTTAACACAGAAAGAAAGTGGAAGCATTTCTGAACTCTTTACTGGCAAGACTACCAGGAAATAAAGTGCTGACAGCATGGGAAGATGTTGAGCATTCTTATGTTCCTTATGTTGGAGATGGAAAAGAGACTTGCACTTGTGGTTAAGCCGTGCATAAAATCACAGGGTTTGGCTCACCTCTCACCTCTCACCCCACCCCAACACCCACGCACGCACACACACACACACACACACACACAGAGGAGTAGGGATGGGTATCGTTTAGGTTTTATCCGATACCGGTGCCAAACTGGTACTTTTGAAACGGTGCAGGTGCTTAAACGGTGCTCAAACCGGTGCTCAAACCGGTGCTTAAAGAATGGAGAACACAAAATTGGTCCAAAAACCTCTCATGTTTAGCTGTTTTTTTTGTAAAAAGATAACAATGTTAGCCTTTTCTGCAGCTATGGGGCATATATGGCATCACTCTTGGCTGGAAGCAGTGCTTAATCAATGGAAAAAACACAAACTTTGTCCAAAAACCTCTCATGTTTAGCTGTTTTCCACTTTTTCTTTGGTCATTTTAGCCTTTTTGGCCAGGGTGAAGGGAGCATCTGCCATCAAACAAGAGGACAGCCGCATGTAGCTATGATGATGTTTGCTAGTTCACCTTACATGCATTAATGTAATAACGTGGTTAGCCTACTCAACGTAAATTACACACGAACAACATGAAGCTACTCACGCAGAGAAGAACGGCTGCTACTGCCATCATCATTCGTCATCATTTCTGCTACACTGGCAGGGCTAGGGGCCAGGACTCTCCTCTTCGTGTTTTGGGGGATGTTGCTAACTCCGGGTCCGATAACAGGCACCACACCCGCAGAATCAGAATCAGAATACTTTATTGATCCCTGGGGGAAATTATTTATGCGCTCGGTGTGAGGTCTCGCAGCAAGCTATCAAGTACGGCGCATTTTTTGGCTTTTAAAAAAAACACTATGCGTCGCCAGGTGTTTCATCGGATTTGAGGTGTTACCTCCTTTGCACAGTGTCACAGTATCAGCTTAAAGCGCTTGTTGCAGGCTGCTGAGTTTGCATCTTTTGCTGTGAAGTACAGCCAGACTTTTGACCACTTCGCCTTGGGCATTGTTAATCTGTAGCTCTGCTCTAAAAGAACGTACGTACCTGGACCCGCCTACTATCCTCGGAAACGTAAAATGATTGGCTAGAATTCAAAGTGTATGACATCTCAGGAAAAAAAGCACCGAAATAAAGCACCGAAATGTGCGCTGCTTTTCAGTCTGGTTACTACCGTTTATGTCAGAACCGCTGCCATAATGGCACCGGATACCGGTACCCATCCCTACAGAGGAGTCAACAGGGAGATGCCTTACCTCACTGTATTTTGTGGTTTTGTTCACGAGAGATTTTATGATGTAAGATATTAACAAGCTGATTGGTGTAGGGTGTATGTGGGTGTTGTAGTAGTAGCAGGGAGGCTAAACAAATGTATTCAGCAGTAAATCTAAGGTCATCTTTAGTAAAAGGAGGAGGAGGGTGAAGTCAATCCACGTTACCTTTATGTTCAAAGTAGCCATTTTAGAGCATCCAGAGTATCTAATTATTATCCCTCCTGAGCCAGACCTCCCTCTTTGTGGAGGTATTCTCAGCATGTCCAAATAGAGGAAGACCCTGGGGCAGACCCAGAAGACTCCGAATGGGATTGCATATCCCATCTGGTCTGGGAATTCCTCAGCAGGGGCTGGAAGATGTTGTGAGGAAGTGGGATGTCTGCGTTTCATTGTTTAGCTTGCTGCCACCACAGTCTTGATCAGTGCCACTGTTGGGTGATGGGGGAAGATGTATAAAAGATGCAAAAACTAATGGATATGGAAAAGGAGAGTCAAACATGCAGTGGTTCACTAAGAAAATTTACCATAATGCTGTGGATGAGAAGTAGCTTTAAGATGAAGACTTGATTTAAAAACATGGAAAATAGAAAATAAAGGAATTTAACTGAAGAAGGAATAAAGCTGAATAATTATCTGCTTCCTAACAAGCATGTGTGTATCCATAAGTAATACTAAAGTAGCAGCTCATGTTTATTATTCAGATCCATATTTTATCATGGTTGTGGAAAATATGTTAAAACAGTTACACTGCATCAATAACAGTCTGATTTATAGTACCTGACCTACAGATATCTCTGTGGGTGGCTGTTTCAGAGGGGCTATGTGCCCCTGTGTGTGTTTGTGACTGGGAGTGGAATCAGTAGAGTTTAAAACTTGGGTGTTCTAGCGTTCTTCTAGGAGGGGGTGAGGGGTGGCGAATTTGTCAAGACACCACCAGCTGCATTCCTTTTTTTTTTTTTTTTGACCACCTTGATGCTACCTCCTGTTCTGATGATATGATGAGGATCACACATACCCAAAAAAAGCAGCAATTGACCATTGGCTAAATAGTCATCCATCTACATCCTTTACTTTAGTACACACTTCCTACACAACTTCAAAGAAGTCACTCCAATACATCCCATATAAATGCTGAATAGCATATTTAAATTATTACATTTTCCCACATATCTAGTTACATCTCTGGCACAGAGATTTTTTCATTAGTTCATTCAGTGAAAAGCTCTTTCAACCACTTCCATCTCTCCTGCTGCCACTTTTTTAAAAACAGACTGACCAATGTTATCTTAATAAAATGTTTTCAGAATTATTATTATTATCAAAAGTAATATTGCTCAAGTATAATACAGTCGAACCTCCCCCCCAATTAACGGTTCAGTATTCACAGATTTTTTCCATAGATCAAAATTATTTGCAGATGTCTACGCTGCCAGTTCACCGCGTAGACATCTGCTGTTCAAGTGTTTCACGTATTTGTGTACTTTGTGTGTCTTTGTCTCTCGTTTTTAATCTAATTTGACTTTGAAATGATTTTTAAGTGTTTTGGGATGACAGTTTCAGGTGTATTTGATGTTTGAACTATTAAAATAGGTAGTTGTAAAGGGGGTCTCAAGTATTTGCGGTTATTGTCACACTGGGGGTTGACTATATTCCTTTTCATTATTTGGTTAAATGATATTGAAGATTAATAATACATTTCAGTCAGTTGTTTGTATTAAAGTTTTGTTGACCTTTGCTTAAATTGTAAAATATTGTAGGTGTGCGTGCGTGCGTGCGTGCGTGCGTGCGTGCGTGCGTGCGTGCGTGCGTGTGTGTGTGTGTGTGTGTGGCAGAGAGCAACAGAGAGTTTCACCCTGGGGCTCCACAACAGCCCACCCAGGCAAAGTTAACCTCTTTTGTTATCTGATTGTAAAGCTATCAAATTAGCAATGGGTGGCTTAGTTTCTCTCCCTTTTTGTCTATGTGTTCCTCCCTCAATCACATACACTACTGCTAAATGTCATGAGGAAAGAGAAGTAAATCTCACACACACACACACACAACAGGTTAAGCACAGCCTCATGTAGGCATGCATATGTAAATTGTAGGGGAAGGGTTAATGTTTGTTTCTGTGTATCAATAGGCCTCACAGATTTTAGAGGCATAGGAATTTGACCCCAAGAGAGAATGCAACATAGAGAAGGGCATCATGTTTTTACTTTTCTGCATAGTTGCGCAATTGAAAAAATACTATCTCATGTATTTAAAATGTCATGTATGGTGTTTGAGGGATTCATATGGAAGTGGTTTATCTTCCGTGTGACTGAAAAACCTGGCTTCAGAAACTGAGAGTTATGCTCCTTATTCAGGCAGTATTAATACATATTCTTTGTGTAAACAAGGCAATTCATTTGGCTTGTATTTATATAAAGACCCATCTGCTGTTGGGAGATTTGAATCTGTCTCTGCTCTGTGGGATATGGCATCAGTCCCTGAAACCTCATACAAAAGAAATAATTAAGTAAAATAAAATGAACACTTTATAGAGACCTTTTTTTGTTAATATGGAACTTCCTTTTGCTTTCATCTGCATTCTGTATCACATTTCTAAACAAATCTACCTGAAATTTAAGTTTGATTTATTTAGCTTACTGTGCTTAATATGAGGTGAATATGTTTCTCCAAAGGCAAGCAAGCACATTTAAACCATTAACATTGAAATGATTTTAATTGCACTGTCAGAGCTCCAAAAAAGATAAAATAATTTTCAGCTTTAGTACAGATTGTTAGTGTTGTCAAAACCCAACCATCCATTTTATTCTACTTATCCTGTTCAGAATCATTGGGGGGGCTGGAGCCTGTCCCAGCTGTCAAAGGATGAGAGATGTGGTACACCCTGGACAAGTTGCCTGTCTGATGCAGGGTTATGTTATAAATATGCTGATTTAAATATACATTACAGTAATTTATTAAATATCTATGAAAATCAAATCAAAATATGGCAATAATTAAAATAACATTTGCAGTAAAGCAAGTTATACAGGTCGGTTTCAGTGTTCTGTTTCTTAAAAAATATTTACTGTTATAAAATGTTAACAGATATCACAGAAATGAACTGTTTATAGTCCCTAATTAGTATCTCCAGCAAGGGTATTCCTTTGATGGTAAAGCTAGTGGTTGCTCCATTGCAGTTTCCCTATTTAGCTCTATCCAACTCCCACCACTAATTCCTGCTCTATCTGTACTTTCTATTCAAACACACACACGTACACACACACACACACACACACACACACACACACACACACACACACACACACACTTCCGCTAGGCCTCATGGTTCCATGAGATGGCCCACACTGGCCTATTACAGATATGTTCAGATAGCAGAGGCTAGCTCAGAGGTAGATGTGAAACCAGCTACGCACACACTCCCATATATATTGGGTAATGCAGATTTGAAACCCCAAACCAACAAACGCATATTATGACTGCTGCGTGCACACAGTCACCTCAGCACCTTCAAGCACAAACAGCAAGTGAGAACACATAGACTTGGTCACAGATGCGTTCACACTCAGACTCAGGCGTAGACACTGTTGCAGCTGAAACGCTGGTTCCCACGCACCAGACGACTGGGGAAGTGAAAACAAGAGCAACAGGAACCGCTGCACTGTGAGAGGGAGGGGTGGGAGAAATAAGAGGGGGGTTACGGACAGGAAAAGGAGAGGGAGGGAAGGCGATAGAGAAGTGAGAACAGAGGTGATGGTGGTGAGGTAAAAAGATGAGAGACAAAAAAGGGAACTGCAGTGAAAGCAGTTGAGAAATAGCGAATAATATGGTTGTGGAGAGAGGGAGAGGGAGGCTAAAATTACACACTGAAGCTGAAAGGTATTTGAGGAAATGTGAGAAAAAGCAAAGTTGTTTGAGCGAGATAAGTGTGTGTTGAATGAGGAATATCAAGAGGAAGAGAGAGTGAAGGAAAAGGAGGGGTACAGGAGGGAGGACTACACGGCAATAGAAAGACTTGTTGTCTCTGCTTTGATCTACAAAGAGAGCTGCAGGCTGAGAAGCAGGAGGAATGTGAGAGGTTGAGACACGTTTAATGCTATCCTTCACTTGCTGTGTGTGTGTGTGTGCACGCGCACGCACATGTGAGTACAAGTGAAACTGGGTTAATCTCTGCCAGGATGTAAACATGATAGGTGTTAAAATCCAGTAGCAAACAAGATAGTTTTTATTGAAATAGATTCCCTTTTTCAAACTTGCATGCAGCTGAAATTGTTAGATGCCCATGGATATGAGCAGTATCATACTATGAAACCTGAGTGCCTTCTCATATTTTTTTTGCAAACCTGCCCTGGTTTCTCATGCTTGGCTCTCCTCGTGCATGTGCCTTCCTCTCTGGTGACAAAACAGGGGTCGTATTTGTGTGTCCTGCTGTTTCCCACTCTCCCTCCCCTTGAGGGACTAGAGATGAGAGGGAGCGACAATGAGAAGGGGCAGGAGGAGACTGTTGGGAGGGGGGCATTCCATAGGCACGCCAAGACATTCCGAGGGAAACCATCCCAAATATTTCCCACTGTGTGTGGCGAGGGCTTCGCATCTCCTGTTACACACAGTTTGAGAAAGTGCTAGAGGTAAACACACAGGGAAAAAGTGTTGTTCACACACAGCACAGACTGCTTTTTGTGACACATACATATAAACAGTAGGTTTTGAGTACATATATATATATAATTATAAGAATTATAAGAATGATATACCAGATCTCTGTCTGAGCTGCTGTAGGGTAGCCAAATAAGGAAAGGCTATTGTGATTGTTGTGTTGCTTCTAAGCTCCGGTTTATGGAGACGTGACCACAGATATTATATAGCTGTCACTGAGATGATGTTGTTGTTGTGAATATGACCTAGTTAGGGAAATGAGAAGCTGACACAATGAGTCATTATTCATGCGCTGTACTGTATTTCTGTGGTTTTCATCGGAAAGGACCGGAATTTATAAAGAAGTAATTGAAAGAAGTAGATCCTAAGCATTGTTATTGCAGGTAACAAAAACAAAACTAAAACTAGCTATATAAAACCATACTATCTGATAGAAATAAAAATATTAACAGAAATTATATTGGGAATTTACAAAAGCATATCTAAAGTAAATTTAAAATGTAGAAGAAATGTATTTAGTTGTAGTCTTTAACAGTTTGGTCCAATTTTTCAAGGCACCTTATCCAGGCTTTGGTAAATGTGTTAGACGTGAGACGAAGCCGTCTACATTACTGAGAGCTAGTTGCCTCCAGAAAGTGCTGGGTGTGCATTGTAACATCTATTCTGAACTTCTTAAATCTTGCTCCTGACAAACACTCTCCATGTGATAGAAATGAATTCAAACTAACACTGAAACTGAACTTTTTTCAAACAGGGAAAACTAAACTGAAATCAACAAACCCACTGCAGAAACTTACTAAAAAATTAAAAAAAAAAAAGTAAATAAAATAAATTCTAAAACGGAACTAGAAATAGAAAATGAAAGACTATACTAACTATAACACGTACAGGAAATAGCAGACCTTCCAGCAGTGGATTTAAAGAAGCGTTCTTAAGATTGTGGCAGCATTAAAAGTGAACTGGAGGTGCATGAAGAGATGATCTTAAAGAGGATCATCTTCTATTATGATCCCAGAGAGTCAAATCAGGCAAGGGTTTTGATTCACATACTTGGAGTGTTTGTTTTGGAACACGTCACATTTCCAGTAGTGCGAACACGGCTGTTTTTGTAGGGAGCAACTTGTGATTGTGTCCAAACCTGATTCTTCCGACATTATCCAGATACCATTTGCGACAATAGCATTAACACAATTAGCAACAAGACTACAAGAAAACTAGTACTGAAAATAATGCTAACAGTTATTAAGTTAATAATAGCATTTTCCTGGACAGCATAAGGATACTTGGACACCACTCAATAGTTAGGAAACAAAATAAGTTGATGTCTCTGTTATGTAAATGTTTATTATTTTCCTGAAGAGGTAAATCCTTCAGTTCTTCTCTGAGAAGTGTATGTGTATGTATTTGTGTCTGAACTGTGAGAGATGACCATACCACGCACTCGTTAAACTCTGTGAACTCTTGTAAGGCAGGCCATTTTTTGGAAGTGGTGTGAAAATCCCACAGAAAAATCTGCAGCTGTCTGAGCAGACACAATAGCGGATACACATACGAACTAATAGATAAGAAAGAAGATGATCCATCACTCACCAAGCATTTAAGAAATCAGGCCTGCTCTGTTTTCCCACAGTCAAGTTGGCCCCAGGATAACATAGCAAGGCAGTGACACCTGCGTGTGCGGGTGGATGCATGATATGTATCTGTCTCTGTGTGTCTGTCTGTCTCCATGCTTGTGTGAGAATATATAGTTGCTCAAAACCCACTTAGATTTTCAGCACTTAGAGGCGCGGATAATGTGCATATATGTTGTTTTCTTAGAGATGGGTTTTAATTATAGATGGAGGAGTCATTCTGGAGATAATAATCTGTTAAGAAACCAGCTTTTTGCTATTTCCAGCTCAGGATGCGGTACTTATTTTCTACGCAAGTGCAAATGATAGCATTGTGGAGTGTAGTTAATGGAAGAAGGTATTTACAGTTTTTGCTCTCTTTTATTCGTATGCACGCCCCTCATCAGCATGTGGGTAGAAATGGGTTTGATATCAGAAGCCAGGTATTGGACTGCCCACACTGTGGTTAGTGAATGCCATAGTGTTATGGCCATGTTGGTGACATAACTTTGTTTTGTAAGTGCATCATGAAATGAATATACAATTGTTTACCCTAGTTACAGGAAAGCATACTTTGCAGTTTTGTAATGATCTGACATGGAAACAAAGCAAACTTTTCACCTTTCATTGCAGAAACATTGTAAATAAAACAGAGGATGGCCATTGGCAGGTACTCATATCATGATATGCATGCAGCAATGAACGTAATATGCCTTTTTAGAGCTGCATGAAGACGTGTGTATAACACCGTGACACATGATCTATTTTCTTACTCTGTTGCTTTTTCACCTTTTTTTTTTTTTTTTTTTAAACTGATGCTCTTTTAAATAACACTCTCCTTTACCCCTAAGGTTCTTAATTTCTCTCCCCCACTCTGTATCGGTTTCTTCTTATGGCCTCTGTTAGGTGTTGCTCTCCCTCACCCACAGTTCTCACCCTGCTTCCCTGCTCTGCTCCACTCCCAGTCTCATTCTCCGTTTCAGATTAGCCAAGGCGAGGAATCCGGTGCAGCCGGCAGCTGGAATGTCCTGTTTGTCCTGCTCTGCTTGTGTGTGTGTGAGAAGTTGGTGAGGTTGGTGCTGCTTTTTGATTTTGATGTGTTCCATTGTCTGAGAGCCAAGCTGCTTCCTGCCCCTGCTTTCCCCAAAAGCCTGGGAGAAGCGGAGAGGATAAAAAAGTAAAGGGGTGAGAAATTGTGAGAAAACACACCAGAGACAGGCTGAGATGAAGAGAGGGAAGGAAGAAGAGGTAATAAGAAGGAGAAAATAGCAAAGGGGAAATGGCTAGGAAGGAAAAGATGAGGCCGGAAGTGATGGAGGGATGGAAAAGGGAGGAGAGAGTTAGTGAGGGAGGAAGAGAGGTGAAAAGGAAGGAGGGAGAGCTTCAATAGGGCTTTTCCTCCAAACACCAATACAATGAAGTAGTGCGTAATTTCCCATGTCCCCCCCGCTTCACCCCCCAAAACATACACACATACACATACAAATACACACAACGTTTCTCAAAGGTGATGATGCTTTCGTCTCCATCTTCAAGTGTTATACTTTTCTCTGTCATGCTTCGTGGGTCTTTGTTTCGCAGGCTTCATCTGTCTTTCTGTGGTCTGTGTGTGGTCTGACACTACGGGATGCACAAGCAATGGAGATATATAGGAATGAGGAATTACAAGGATAAAATGAACAAAACAAAGTGATAAAGATAAGGGAGGAGATGCAGAGGAAGAGGATGTCTGAGCAGTGAGAGAGGAAAAACAATTGCACAGCAAGAAAATACCAGAGGAGAGAAAATGGCTCAAAATGCCATTTGGGTGTATGTTTTGTATGTGGTACATTTCCCTGTGAAAATGTGGACGTGCATAAATCACTTAACATGTACTTTTGTGTGTATGTGTGCGAGCGTTTGTGTGTGTGAGGGGCTTTGACGTGGCAGAGCAGTGCATTCCTGCTGGGTGGTGATGTCATGAGAACTAGCTCTCCACTTGCAGACAGACAGCCCTGTTTATGTTCCCCACCAGAGGAGAAACCACACTGTGTGTGTGTGCGTGTGTGTGTGTGCGTGTGTGTCTGTCTGACTGCGTTATTGGCTCATGGGGGAGGTGGGGAAGCCAAGAGGCACTCGAGAGGGTCTACTTTCCCCTGCCGCTCAGGGAGAGGGAACCACTTACTGATGCCTTCCTCTGAAACATACACAGAGAAAGAGGAAGTTTCTCATGTTTTGCAGAGCACAGTAGCTGCACAGCCAGACTGTGCTGCTGTGAGTGATTGCCCTCTGCTTCTAAATAGTCTCCTAAGGGACAGAGAATTCTTTGCACTATAATAACAAACCTTAGGTCAGCTAATGACCACAATACCACACAGGGAATGGACCTTTCATCATTAAAATCACATTTTAATACACTGTTATATAACACAAAATGTGTTTTCTTAAGGGTTAAAAGTCAGGCTGCAAGTATAATTGGGGCTTGAGAGAAACCAGTTGCAAAAGTAGGTCAAAGATTTATTGATAAAACCTTTTAAAAGAAAAAAAAAGTTATTTCTCCATAAATGACACGTGCCCATGCATTTGTCTTCCTTGGGTCTCCTTAACTATTACCCACATACTTTTCTTTGATCAATAAAAGTTAAGTCCCACCGGTAACGGTAGAAAAATGTTATGAGAACTTGCGCTAACAATTGCACTTTCCTTTCCCAGATACTGCTGGTGTGATTGTCTCTCTGTCTGTGGTCATGGTTTAATGGTTTCCCTTGCGATAGTGAAATGTGATCTTTGGTCTTCGCAGCTTAGTGAATCATAAATCATTCTCCCACACTCTACATGCACCATAACATAGCAAGCCATCCAAGCTTATTCTGCCTGCGCTGCACCCAACCACGGTGATAAAGAACTCTTGTCAGCCACGCTAATGCCTGCCAGTGAGAAATAGCTGAGAGGGTTAAGGTTGTTATTATCATATCTCTGTGGCACACAAGCCCACTTCGGGAGCTTTAGGTGACCCCTACATGTACAGTCATGCTTTTAAGGCAACCTTGCTTCCTCACATGCAATTTGACATATGACCTATTTCTGCTGATCATTTTAAAACTACAGCTTCTTTTGCACTGCGATCTGATTGCTGTGAATTAAGAGGGAGGCTTGATGCTTAAGCCAATAATATAAGGATTACTTGGGACAAATAACTTAATCGTAAACATGGAGGCTGTGCTTTTTTCTTTTATAGATTTAAGACTACTTAACCCCATGCACTTGTCAGTGTTACCCAATTTTCAAGTTGGAAGGCTTGTAGACAATATTGAGAACATTTTACTAGATCATATCACCATCTGTGTTCTCTGCAAATGCATTGTTTCCACATATATGGGTCACCAATTGTGGTTGATAAAAAACAATATCTGAAATAAAGAGATACCATGACCGTGGCGCCTTTGTGCTCACAGTTACAACAACCCCTGTGACATGCAGGAATTCTTGGAAGCAATTTATGTGTATCCTTCCCTGTTATATTTTCCTAATGTTAGGTTACTAACTGCATAATTTTAGTTGCTGTTCAGCTCATGATTGCTGTCTCTCTGCATGATGAATGTGTGTGGTCTGTTGTCTGTGCTTAGTGTCACGTAAGGGTGGGGGTACTGAAATTCTCTAGTTGCATGTGTCTTCCTGTCTCCTGTTTATAGAGTTTTGTGACAGTTAAGACAAAAAAAACCCCATAAAAATCCAGATTTCTACAAATGAACCAAAAATTACAATTTCTGATTGTGTGCTCTCTGATGCAAGAGCTTCAGAACTTCTTTCACAAGAGCTGCTTTTAATTTTATCAGTCATGAATTCTTCTGCACTTTCAGTGTGGTTGACTTAGTTGATAGCACAGAAAACCAGCAGGAATGGGAACCACTGGCCTGTATATCTTCACAACAATAACCTCATCTATCCTGTACATGTGTGGACATTGTGTGTTAGTCCAAGCTTGTGCGTGTGCATGAATGCTGTTTCCGAGAATGAGTTGTGTCAACACTTGAATTTAAACCTCATGGAGACAGAGATAATGGATGGTAACCCCCCACCGTCTGTGGCTTGTGAACTAAACCACGGTATTCTGTGTGTCTGTGTGTGTGTGTGTGTGTGTGTGTGTGTGTGTGTTTCAAAGTTGGCGCTCCGGTGATGTATTGCTGTTTTGTTTCTACTTGATTCTCATGGGCAGAACTGTGAATACAATCACAGTGGAGGCCTGTATATACTGTGAACGTTTTTTAAATGTCTGAGCTGTGTTCCTGTTCACTCCTTGTGTGTGCGTGTGTTATTGTGTTATGTCTTTGGAATGGGAGGCCGACTCGGCCTCAAAACCTCAAACTATGCCTTGCAGTGGTTCTTCCCAAAGCATGCAGTTTGCGTGATGCGATGCTGTCAGGAAGTTAGACTCTGTTTGCTTTGGGACATACACACATTCTCTTTGTTTTGTTGTCTCCTCCGTTACACACACAGTCAGATTAAAAGTGAAAGTGCTAGTCGGATGGGAATGGTCAGAGGCACACACCCCTTCACTCCTGGGAGCAAAGAGGTAGAAGGCTGGAGAGGTCAGGCTACTTGGCCTGGGAAAGGCAAAGGGGGAGGCACTCTGGATAGATTAGATAGATCAGTAGAAATCGGAAAAGAGCGGAGAGATTGAAAGGAGAAGAAAAGGGATATGTGTGGTGAGTGGAATAAGGAAAGAAGGAAAAGGAGAAATCAGACAGAGATAGACAGAAATTTAGGGAGATGAGTGTAGAAGTCAAGACTTGAATGTCAGGGCTGCTGAGAAAGATGCAGGATATAAATGGAGTGGAAAATTAGGCCCACATTAGGTAAAAAAAAAAAATATGATGATGATGATGATGCGCCACTTGCGTCTTTTCCCCATTTCCTTCTCTTGGAGGCCAAAGAAAACCAGCATCTAATGTTTCTCATCGGAACTGCATCCCAGCATTTTCGTTAAAGCCATAAAGAGAGAGGAGTGTGTGTGTGCATGCATTTGTACTTAATGGAGACCACAAGCAATGCACGTGGACCAAATACAACTAAATAGCAAACACAAAATATGAGCTGTGGTAGTTTTGTGCTTGCTTATAAGTGTGCTATGCTGTGGTTACCTGCCCCTGCCACACACAAAATTAAAATTAAATGAATTAAATCTGTAAACAATAATGGTAGCCTTATTCTGGCTATTCACATTAACTGAGACTGTAATTAGACATGTGTGCCTTTGTTTATGTACTTTCATTTTAGTTCACAAACTTGTTTCAGTATTTGAATGCCAACCATTCCAACAATCTCATTCATTCATTAGACCGATTGCACGTGTTCCTTTAGAGGTGCATAGTTGTGGGTGTGACTGGGTGTGTGATGGTGTAATAATACTGTGCTGTTTGGGTGTGGGTGTTTGTGGTTAGGGCGTTGCCTTTTTGTGTGCAACACAGCTATCTAGTAGTTGTAGGACCGTTAAAATTATGAGGAGAACAAGCATCTCAGCATGTCCCACCATCTCAAACCGAAGCCGCATATCTGTGAATAAATGTAACAGCTCAAGCCACCCAGTGTCCCCATTGTTGCTGGTGAAAACCAGAGGTGAGTGGAGTGCCTGAGTACCTGTCTGTCTGAATGATCCCATGGACCTCCTATGCCACACACACATACGAGACGTGCACACAGAAATGCACACTCACGGGCCTCCTTGGACGCAGGGAGCCCTTTCTTTCTTTCTTTCCCTCCATTTTCCTGCTGTCTATTTTGGTCAACTGGTGGCCCGTTCCCACAGTGCTGCTGTTCCCATGGTTATCGCCGTGGAGATAGCGAATGGGGGTTGGAGGGGGTGGTGAGCTTGATGGAGAGCGGGAGAGACAGCGTTGCTCTGTTCGAAGAGATAGGGGACTATGTGACTGTAGAGGAGGCGGGGGTGAAACGGGGTGGGGTGGGAGGGGGGATGAATGGTATGGGTTTGAGTGTGTGAGTGTGTGTGATGCGACGCTCCCATCAAGATCACAGGTGGCAAGTGTCAATCAGTGCTTTAAATTGTTTTTAATAAATACATAGAAATAAAATGGTCTAACTGAGGCATATGTAAAGTTGTCGTATTTATAAGTTGTACGTAATTTAAGGTATCTGTCATATTAGATGCATATGATAATGACTATAACCCATATGAAAGCTCTTTCTTTAGGTAGATGCTATTTCCTGAGATCGAGAGCTTGAGTTGAGGTGCAAAAATTGAGGTTCCCCAGGTGGGAACTGGGAGCTGGTAAGGGGGTGTGGGGGTGAGGGCCAGCGAAAGGAGAGAGCAAGCGATCATTGGGGGGTGGTGAGGGGTGCGGGAGCTCAGAGAGAGGGACGGATTCAGTTCCCACACTTCTAATTACTGTGTCACTGGAGACTGAAAGGGGACTGCCCCTGGCCCTAGGGAATTTGCCGGGGCCGGTCGCAGAGAGGGTGCAGCAGTGGAGGGAGGGAAGGGGACAGAGGGCCAGAGGGGAGGAAGGGAAGGAAGGGTGGAAATAAAGAGGGTGTATGACACAGGAACTCTCTCCATAGTCCTTTCTTTTGGTTTTACCTCATCACATTCACACTAGACGTGAACCCCTTCACCATGAGTCCCCTCCCTCTCACCTACCCAGATACCCCAACCTCTCACCTCCGACCCACTTATGCTTAACCCTTCCTTGCCCTCCTCCACCTCAGTCCTCTCTTTCTCTTCAGCCTTTGTTTGCAACCATGTTCTGCTTCCTTTCTACCCAAACCCTCCTTTTTCAACCTCCCCCTCTACCTCCCTGCTTTTCTAATGCCCTGGGCCTCTCCTATGTCTCCTGTTGATATGAACAAGGCTCCAAGAGACACTTTGAAGTGAGTTTGAATTCACACATACACATATTCTCCTGTCTTATCCTCATTATTGCCACTTAACCCTGAACCTTTTTCCTCTTTCATTTCCCTTTATCTCAGCCTCCCATATCCTGTCCACTGTGAGTTATGTCTGTCCTGATAACATTTATGATGACACAGATAGACGCGTAACCAAGTTGTCCTTTCTCACATGTTGCCCAAAACAGGATATAGCCCGCTTCAGACTACTGGAAATAGTCTGTGTAGTTTAACTGAGCTTGCTGTCTGGATCGAGTATGCAGGACCCCTACCTCAGCTATCAACTAGTCAGAGAAGCACTAATGACATGACATATTTGTCAGCATCTCAGTCAAAGTATCTCATTATGAACCAGTTGGCCCTTTTGAATCCCAGTAAAGTCCTTCCTAAGGACAGTTTTCTTTTCTTTCATTTCTTCCCCGAGTCACCAGATTTTGCGTTTCCATCGTCTTTCTTTCCTTTTTCATTTCTCTCAAACCATTTCCTGGGTTCCTGATGTGTTCATCAGAATTAAATGTAGTTGGTTGTAGAACATGAGCAGTTAAATTTTTTGGACTAAAGACTTTTAAGTTTAAATTGAATCATCAAATTTCTTTCAAGTTAAAATAAGAGCAAAAGCACTTAGTTGGTAGTGCAGTTATGTTTTGATCCCAAAATAAATAAAGTCACAGTAGTCACTTAGCTGCCATATAATGGCAATTTTATGCCAGCTGCGCATTACCTCGAGGATGGCACCGGACAACAAAGTTGATCTTAGTCATCTGTTGTCGCTATCCGCCATTTCTGCAGGTTGTGTACCACTTGTTTTTTGTAACCTATCCCTTTGAGCCACTTTTGCCACTTTTGGGGGGGGGACAACAACTCTGCAGCTTTTGCTTCTGGTTTTGACCCCCTATATCAGCAATGATGTGGAGGTGTTATCAGAAAGGCCTCACTTATCATTCAGGAGAATGATGCAGCTACTACATGTACCGTAATGGCAAGCATAAATGGATGACTGTGCTTGTGTGATGATGATGATACAGCGACGCACAAAGTGACTAATTTCGGGTATACTCACGTCTTAACCTGTTGTTTGCTCTAAACAGGCAGCACATTCTCCTAAATCAGTGGTTTTTAGCGATGAGAAAGCATGTGAAGCTGCCTATGAACTGTTTGACACATGTGAGAAAGGGCAACTTCAGACATTGTCCCAACCTGATTCTCCTGCCGTTGTTTGGAGTTCATGCATGAAAACAGCTTAAGTCACAGATTCCCAAAGTGGATGCTGCAGCATCCTACGGTGCCTCATTCACAGACTTTGGCTACGTTCACACTGCAGGTCTTAATGCTCAATTTTTGATCAAATCCAATTTTTTTGTCTGCTCGTTCACACTACAAATAAAATGCGACAGCAAACGCGCTCTAGTGTGAACCCTCAAAGCGGCTCGCATGCGCAAAAGCAGATGTCACACACAACGCGCTCTGTTTAGACCCAGAGCAAACAATATTGTTTGACTGATGGCCCTTAATATAAAGACTTCAGACTTCACGTTTCCCAATTTTTGCTTTACGTTATTTTGTTATTTTGTTTTGTTATATGGCAATTCGGGGGTTGATTGATGAGGATTTCTTTGAGGTGTTCTTTTTTTCGGGGTGGAATGATTGTAGAACAAAGATCTTTAAGCACTTTAAAAAATTAAATGCAAAAAGTGCACATTTTAATTTCTTTTGGATTTTCTCCAATCCACACAGCATCAAAACACAGGCTCAAATACCATACACCCCCACTAATGTTTGGTTAAATATTCATAGCAAGTTGCACCTTGAACATCAAGCACCTGGTAGAATACTGGGTGGACATGTGACCAGTCTTCCTGCCAAAATTGGTAGAGTTAATTTAATCAGTTGGTTTTCTGACATGGATCAAGGATTTAGACAGTAAATGAGAGCAGGAACACGGATTCTGCACAAAGACGTAAACACACAGCGCGGACCCGCGGATCAGAATCAGTTAGATGTCGCCTTTCTCAGCTGACGGTCGGGGCTGAAAGCCGACAGCTCGCTGATTCTGATCCGCGGGTCCGCGCTGTGTGTTTACGCCCTTTTTGCGCTGATCATAAAGCTGTTAGTTTTATCTCTCTCCAAACAATATTGACCGAACCAGCAGCAAAAGAAGATCCAAACTACGCTTCACATAAACATCGTCATGAATTCCCTCTTACTTTTGCTGTTTTGCTTCCAACATGATAAAATCACACTTCATGCACAGCTCTCTCTCTCTCTCTCTCTCTCTCGCGCGCTCTCTCTCGCTCTCTCTCACTCTCTCTCACTCTCTCTCGCTCTCTCTGCCTCTCCCTGTCTGTCTGTTTTCTGCATTATTCGCTTGCTTTTTATGCACAAGTCTACCGTTGTTTACAGCGCTGTCGGCCGACGTTTTTTTTTTTTTCGTTTTACTTACTTCCGAAAAGAAAACCTAATTTCTGCCATTCAATATTGAACAAATTTAAACTTTTTAAAATTATGCAAAATGCAAAACGCTTAGCCGTGTCTCTAATAAAACCGCTGTAACTTGTGAATCGGAATTGAATCGATTCTAGAAATCAGTGACGATACACTGCCCTAGTTGGAAAGGTCATTCAAAAGCCTAATTTTCCAAAATTTTCCAGATTCCTGGATCAAACAATTCAAACAACTGTATGCAAGTACAAGTCATTTGGATATGTCACCACTTTGGCTACTTCTGGAAGAAGACCCAAACTGTCAGCTTAACTTTCAGTCAAATGCCTTCTCGAGAAGTTTTACAGTAAGATTTGGCCACACTGACAAGAAGTATGTTCGGGGGACTTAAGGAGAGAGTTTCAAACCTAAGAACGATATCAACTGTTAAGTGTGATTGTAGTAGCATCATGCTGTGGCCCTGTTTTGCTACCATTGGTACCGGTACATTGCACAAAGTGGATGGAATAATGAAGAAAGATTACCTCCAGATTCTTCGAATTCCCCTTAGATCAAGAGCTAGAAACTTGAGCACCACTGGGTGTTCCAACAGGAGAAACGCATTTCAACATGTGTATTTTTGGAGTGGGTAGAGCAGCCAAACATTTTGCTTCTAGAATGGTTTTCCCAAAGCCCTGAGCTAAATCCTACTGAAAATCTGTGAGTTATGGTTAAAAGCCAGGTCTGGGGTCATGAAACCAACTAATTTAAATGAACTACAAAATGATCTACAAATTCATCCAAGAAAAGTCGTCAGATATCCAAAATTATGCCAGAAGCTTGTTGGTAGCTACCAAAAACATCTGGTCAAGGTAAAACGTTCTAAGGGACATATAACCAAGTATTATGGTGACTGCGATAGGGGTGTATATATAGTTTTGAACCCTATGTGGATTAGGATTTTTAACTCATTAAAGACATATGCTGTAAGAATAATTTACTTCATACAGCTTCTTGTAGACCTTCATGGTCTACAAGAAGCTCTTTATGATAAACTGTGCGTTTATTTACAGTGGTGTAAATAATCCACAGAATAATATATCCCCGTGTTCCCTTGACTCCCGTGTCGTGTCTTCCACCCACAAGTCCGTGCTCTGTGCTCTTCCGCTCCCATGTGTCCCCGCACCCCGTGCTTGCTGCTCTTGTCTTCCACGCTCTTTCCTGGAGAAAATAACAAAGAAGCAACCGTTAGGACACTCAACCACTGCGGGCATTCACTCGTTTAACTTGACTCACAAAGAACACTGACGTGGAGTCTCACACCACTATCCCGCGCCGAGGAGTGCTCAGCCACACTCTTAAGTAGCTCCCCGACGAGGCTTCATTAGCTGCAGGTAGAGCAGGGCGATATGACCAAAAATATTTATCACGATATACATTTGAAAATTTGCGATAACGATATAACTGACGGTATAATTGACACTAGACAAAATACTTTACAACTCCACAACTTTATTAGTGAAAAAAAAAACCCATCAATGTATTTTCACTTAAACGAGCAGCTGTTTTTTATGTGCATTAAAGTTATATAAAAATTTTACAGTGCAAATGCAAATTCCTTGCTGTCAGTTTAACCAAAATGCATTTCCAGTGGAAACTGGCTGACATATCCTCAGCATAACCATGTATAATATCCACAAAACTTAGAGGTTATACACACACAATACGGTAATATTATGTTGAAGCACAGTACGTTTCACTCCGCGAGGCTCCTGCCTACAATAGCCGTAATGCTCCGACAATCCATCAAGCGGTGCAGGTTCGTAGCTTAGCAAAGTCGTACTAAAACGTCTGACAGATTTTCGAGCGCCGTGTACGACATAAAATCATTTCAAGGTCAGTAAACACAACCAGAATTCATACATAAGGCACACAGGTTTATAAGGGGCACTGTCGATTTTCAGAAAAATCAAAGGATTGATTTTAAGTGTGCCGCATTTTCTAAAAAACACGGTAATAACGATGGCTCGCTAACATGCTCTACCAAAAATAGTGCTTTGTTGTGTATTTGATGGACGAAAGCTAAACCAGTTCCACACCACTGAAGTTGCAGCATTTTTACAAACCAGTTCTGGTTCATCCGTTTCATTTAACGATCCGCTTTCGCCCTTCTCATTCTCCATCGCCGGCAAGGTTTTTCCTCCATGTGCGTATGAAAACAAAGGCACTGCGCATGCGCGTTTTACCCATATTCTATCGCGATATTTCATTTTCTTATCCATTGCCCAACATTATACCGGTATTACCGTGAATGGTATGATATGGCCCAGCCCTAGCTGCAGGTGTGGCTAGCACACACCCACTTGCCTAAACATACAAGCATGGAGAACACAAGGACAGCAGCACAGTGCAGCAAACATACATGATGTAAAACAAGTCTACAACTACTCATGGGCCCTGGGTCTGAGCGACCACATTATGCAACAAGTGTTCACACAGAACAATAACTTAAACTGATTTTGTCTAAAAGGACTGACATCATAGTGGGTTGGTACTACCTAGAGTCTGCACTCAGCTTTGCAGATCGCTATCTATATGTTGTACTTGTTTACTGTTATCTGAGTGCACTATCAAGATTACTTGGAACAGCTGTTCTCCAAGCAAGAAGTCGTAACGTACAAATAACTTCTTTGTAATTGTGTAAAACAAATGTAAAAACTGGTCTTTTGTTTTGTTTTGGATTTTTTTTTTTCATGCTTCTCCCCTTCGCCATGATTTC